>NC_041391.1:43648782-43658296 GCF_002162155.2 Triticum dicoccoides | reverse complement strand
ACCAAATCCAATAAACACACACACACACAACAAGGCTTGGGAAGCAAATATGCTGATTTATACTACTATAAAGCAGAGGCAGACGACTAACACAGTCATTACCACAAGGGGGATGCAGTTCGACAGTTCGACAATTTATACCTATATGAAGTTAAGTTTGAGAATAAGCGCAACAGCAATCAGAGTGGCGCAGCGGAAGCGTGGTGGGCCCATAACCCACAGGTCCCAAGATCGAAACTTGGCTCTAATAATTTCTTTTTCTATTTTTCCAATTTTGAAAATTCCAACTGTTTTTCATTGAGCTAAATCTGTATTTGTTTCGTTCTTTTTCTTTCACTCGTTTTGCTGCATTTTGTCAAACTACATACCGAGCTGATCATCTTTTCTTGCTTTCCTCAAGCATAATCGGGGTCTGAATTTTAACACTGGAAACTATTAATATATGAAATGTCGTTCCGGAAGAGCAGGAGCGAAAGCGGAGCCGTTCTCAACAAGCCAGCATTGACCATGGTTCCACCCCAGGCTCATTAGTGCACGAATGATCAGAATTGACCATTGTGATCATCTGTGTGTGCATACGCTAGCATTTTCAATACAACATGCTAAAAGCAAACCTGAACCTGTTTTCGCTTTATCGTTCCTCTAGTGGCTGCTTCTCATTTCACCTCTTATTGACTGCTTGGTTCGGTTTCGTCGACCCCAACTCACACAATATGCAGAAGTTTCTAGGACTGAATTAAAGAAATTGTTTCTAGGACTGAATTGAAGAAATTAGCAAAAGCGAATATCTGCAAGATACAAGCATTATCTGAACTCACATTTTCCCTGTACATATGCAATAACATGTGCATTTACACAAGTGAAGGAACCTGTGCCAGATGTGGTTCAACTTAAGTTAACTGAAATCATACATGTGTAACAAAATAAACATGACACCTCTAGACACTTAGATCTTCAGATTACCTGGACAAAATTTACTCCCAAAACCCAACAAACACACGCACAGAAGGATGCACAGCGGCACTTGGGTAGCAAATATGCTGCTTTATACTAGTACTATAAAGCAGAGGCACACAACTGGCACGATCATTACCAAAGGGGGGATACAGTTCGACAATTCGACAATGGTCGGGCTCAACAAAATAATCCAAGAGAGCTGAAGCTTTGAACTAGTAATGAAGTGAACAGTCTATGTCATATGTAAATGGGATACGGGGACACGATTATAAAAAACATCTGATGGTTTATATGCAGGAGAAACAAACAAAACAGAGACCACCTCTTTCCATGGAGACCTAAGCCAGACCACAAAAGGACTTTAAGTAAGCCAGACCACAAAAGGACTTTAACTTTCTCTCCATATTATTACCTGGGTTCTTCTGAACTATTGCTCTTGCAGAATCAAACATCTTCCAGGGAAGAACAAAATCACAATCAGCTTCATCGCCTGCCATGTTATCATCATCCTTGTCATCACCGGTTTCATCCTCCTTATCTTTGCCATTTGAATTTTGCCCGGGCAAGTGACTAAATCAGTATTTACCATAGGGTAAAAGCACATAGAAAAGGACCATCAATTACTATAGAAATAAAGCACCATCAACAGAAAGCACATAGAAAACGCATCATATATAAAACCTCAGTTAATGGCATGCCCCTAGAATTCATACATGTGCATGTTTAGTTCCAATACAATGCACCTAGAATACATACATGTGTCTGACTTGTTCCAGTACGATACACTGGAATATCAATTGATACATTCATGATAAATCTCCAGATTATATCAAAATACATGTCTAGAGCAAACCAAGGACCACCAGTGCTTGTTCTAGTACAATACGAAAAACAGCCAATCTTAGTCGATGGTATGCACTTTGAATACGTATCAAAATTAGTTCTAGTACAACATGTAACGACCCGTATATTTTCACATAGTAATTCCACCTTAATTAGATAATTAAGTAGAATAAATTAAGAAAATACATTTCAGATTTCTTCAACCAGCATAACCACTCAAATATATATTTATATTCACACACCTCAAACAGTACAGTTGTACAAGTGTATTACAAATCTTTGGACAAAAGTATAGGGAGACCATACTATGCTAATCTATACAGCAATGCCACACCAAACTTAGACCAACACAAAATATCTTTGAGTCAACTAGGACAACAGGACACAGTTGAGACACACTGACCACCACTCTCACGTGCACAATATATTAATAGTCAATTGGTCAACAGTATAGTCTATGTATGGGCTTCAACCTTCAGCCAATTAGAAGCTAGCACCTGTGAGAACAATGGAGAAGGGAATGGGCTGCCATACCAGCCAAGGGAGATGGATTTCTGATATTAAGAGGGGAGAGAGCAGGGCAAGCCATTGCCAAGACCTCACTCATCTCCATTCTTCCAAATAGCCAAACCAACAGCTTGTCTTCCCCACCGTCTTCATCTCTCTACCTACAACCAACAAGAATCCAAGAGCGATAAGTGAAGATGGTGACCTGAGCAATATTGGAGATCGAAGGGGACAGGCTAGAGCAAGAAGCTAGCCTACTGGACTGGGGTCTGGAGGTAGGAGCAACACTAGTAGGACCAACAGAGGGAGCAAGAGAAGAAAGGTGAGCTCTTCTTCTTCTGCCATTTCTTTAGTATTCACAAGCACAAAGAAGCCAGCCCAGATGCACATACAAAAGTATCCCAGTGATCCATACGTGCACACAAATCACAGCAAGAACATCTATCTCTGTTCTTGGAAGTAACAGTATAAGAAAGAAAGGGGATACAGCCTCAAATAAGTAAAATAAAATGAAGCAAGGTATTTGTACAGCATCACTACACAAACATCTTGCACAGGAGGAACTGGTTCAGTACACACACATGCACATGAGACTAAATTAATTTACTAGATCTGAGAACTTGAGCATAAAAAAATAGGGAGAGGAACAAGGGCATCACTAACCTGCACATATGCTCGATCTGCTCCATGGCTGCACACTTGAGCGTTAACCTGCACCACCCAGCGGCACCGCGGTCATCAGCGCCGGCGAGTTCAATCTGGAGCAGCAGAGGAAGAGCAGCCCCAACAAGAACATAACCTGCACGACAAATCTGAGAGGGGATTAGAAAGTTTGGGGTTGAATCCTTGGGGAAAAAATTAGGGATTTGGACCAGGGGGGGAGAGAGAGAGAGGAAGATCAGGCAGCGGCGGAGCAGCATCTTTCCATCGCTGGCGGCGGGATCGATCTGGACAAGGAGCAGAGGAACCAGAGGAGGGCATCAGCGACTTGTGTGCTGCAACTTATGTGCTCGTTCGCTTCACAACTAATACTTGAGTACTAGTACTAGTACTAGGAGAGAGAGAAAGAGTCACTTAGCCTAAGCTGAAATGTCACGTACACTCTCAGGATATTAGTACTAATTAGCTAGTTAGATGCCATCTCAATAATGCTAGCTACCCAGTACACACTACACTGATACATATCAAATATCTGGTATAATAATTTTACAAGTTTAAACCTTGGTGACCGTAGGATGACCACACTGCACCGGCGTATTTTATTCTTTAGTTATTCACTCGACTTAGTCTCGGTATATATTTGCCGAACTGCAGGAAGCGAGTACAGTCAGGAGAAGGAGGCGCTACGGAAGCAAACTGAGTTCGGGGCTGAATACGATAACTCAGGCAAGCTCTCCTCGATCATGCTGAGTAGAAATATTTTTCCCAAAACACTATTCACTACTATCTTATCATCAACTTGCATAAAATGTTTTGGTAATAAATTGTATGGAGTGACTGTTGACAAAGAGTTGGGTTAGCTGATGGAGCAGCTAATTGATTGATTTTTTTATTTTTTTTATAATTATTTGGTGGGTAGAGGGTGCCCTGGATGGACATATTACATACTGGAAGGTGGGGCCCTCTACATATGGCTAGTATATTAAGATTAAATAACTTTCACTCGTTTTATGCGCCGTACTACAACCGTATCAACCATGGTCTCGTCAAAGACGAGTTGAGCCCAATATCATCAAGTTATTATACTCTCCACATGGGTAAGTAGTAGTAGGATGGGCGATGAGTTCCCACGCTAATGCCGGATGGGTGCATTAGCAAGCGCTATATATTAAGCGTTGGTGGAGTGCGGGTTCCGAAACCTGACACAACGGCTAGTGACACTAGCCGGGTGGAGATATAATATACACAATGGGAAAAAGCTTTATGTTCTGAACCATGTCTCACATCTAAGGAAATGCAGATGGCAATTATGGTTTCGAGCTCTATGGGTAAAGTGATACGAACTCTGCAGAGTTAAAGTAAAACATGAATTCATGCCAGTCTCTTGGATTGGGGGCTACGGGGACCTATTGGTGGTCTATCTCGCAGTATGAGTGTTTGATAGCTTTTATAAATTGAAATGAACTTCTGCAACAAATGTTTACTTTGAAAGGTGTTGAGTTGAGGTAGGACTTGTTGATTTATATTGAGCTATCATGAGTGTTGCATTTTGCTATTTGAGCTTGCTGAGTACTTTATACTCACCCTTGCTATTAATCATCTTTTTCTTAGAGCAAAGCTTGTATGAGAATCCTACTGGACCAAGTGAGGAGAGCAATGGTGATGGCTACAACTACACAGGGGACCTAGATGTGGATCCATCTAGTGCTATATACGATCTGGATGCCACATATGGGGGTTGGGATGAATAAGTAACTATCATCTAGCTATGTAATCCAGGAACTATTTTTATCACCACCTATTTGGTACTGCTAGTTGGAACTCTAGTGTTAGGAGATGTAATAATTTGGTGAACAAGTGAGAAGCCTACCTGAGACTTTTAGCCCTGCGTGGCATGGTATTGTAATATAAATTACCATCTCTAGCTATTCCCTGTTGCAAATCTCTGACATGGATTATTATTTGACAAAACAAGATTTTGTCAAGAAATAATTCAAGGACTAGTGTCATTATCTATAATAATAATGACATGGGTCGTCACAAACAGCTGAATATTGATACATTCATAATAAAGCTCAAAAGTATTTATTGAACTACATGAGCGCAAACCAAGAACCAGTGATGGTCATCTCATCTCAGCTTCTACCCATTAATTTTACATCTGAAGGAAGTCCAGGTAACAGCCACTTGCACATAAACCCAATCATACAGGCTGTCACAGAGCGAGTACCATGAAACTCTCCATCTCCTCTTGAACAAGAAGGTACAAAAGACCACCCAGAGACCAAACACATATCCAGAGCCCATGGCGAGGAAAAACGAAACCAAGTCGTCGCTTGCATCTCCGTGATTTTCTCCTGGAATTGGCTTGGGCTGTGACGAACAATTTACAGAGAGAGGAGGACCGCAGAGGCCGGGGTTGCCAATATAAATAGATGCAGGGTCTTCGAGTGTTTGCAGTTGATTTCCAGTTGGTATGTTTCCTCTCAGATTGTTGTAGGACAGGTTCAGGCGACTCAATGACGTGAGGGCCGATAAGCTTGAAGGGATTCCACCAGACAAATCATTGTGTGATAGGTCGAGCGACTCCACTTGCATTAAGGCACCAACATTCTCAGAGATTTTTCCATTGAAGTTGTTCCATGATAAGTTCAGGTTCTTCAATTCCATAAGAGTGCTGATTTCTTCAGGAATCTCTCCGGTAAGACTATTACAAGATAAATCAAGATTCACCATATATATGATTTCTCCTGTGTATAATCGCTCTTGACCTTTCATGAGTACTGTCAAATTCTCAGTATAGTGAACTAGTTTATTTTCACCAAACTGGAACAAAGTATTCAAGGCATACCAAAGATTACCAGAGTTCCGTCTTGCTTGTCTCATGCCTGTGCAATTACCAATTGATCTCGGTATGCTCCCTGATATATTGTTGTACGCAAGGTCCAAATATTGCAGATTAACAAGCTTCGTAAGCTCAACTGGAATGTGCCCATAAAACATATTGGATCTGAGTCGTAAGATTGACAAAGACAGTAGCTTCTCCCCAATCCATGCTGGCAAAGCCCCAGAGAATTGATTAAGTCCGAGATCAAGAAAGATGAGTTTGGGGCATTTTCGTATAAGTGAAGGAAATTCACCCGAGAGGTTGTTGTTTCTGAAACTTAGATTAATGACACTCAGGTCTGTCATGTCTGTGTTGGATTCATTGACTAGGCAATCAGTAATTGACCCATTGAGATTATTTCTTGATAGATCTAACAACTGCAATGATTCCAACTTGCACAAAGAAGATGGAATGGCGCCAGAGATCATGTTGTCGTATAGAACAAGTGTTTCAAGCCATGGCGCTCCAAAGTCTGATGGCAATGGTCCAACTATATTGTTCTGACTGAGATCCAGTCCCATTAGATTGTCGGGAAGCTTAGGTATTGGACCACCAAGCTGGTTAGAACTGAAATCCATTTCTTGTGCACTCATAAATTCCATTGTTGATGGGAGGACTCCTTTAATCTGATTATCTCGAATATTGAGAAACCCAGCTAAGGAAGCTGATGACCAAAACCAATCTGGTACCATGTCATTGATGCTTGTGTTTGATATATCAAGACCCCTTACTTGTTTTTGCCATCGAAGCCACGCTGGAAATTTAGGCCCTAGCTGGCAGGACCGAAGGTAAATTTCTCCTAGACTAAAAGGAGGAACCCAAGTTGGACTAACTGTGATGGCTATGGAGGTATCTGACAAATCCAATGTGTATAACATCTCTAGACGTGATAAATGTCCCTCATGTATGACCCCATCCAGGTTGTTGGAGCTAAGGTCCAACATTGCTAGATTTGTGAGCTCCCCTAACCACACTGGCACATGACCACTGAGTCTGTTATTACGGAGCTCTAGATGGCTGAGGTTGATTATGGAATCTACTGGTGTAGTTGGCAGGCTTCCAGTCAGACTGCAGTTTGATGCATCTAGTCGTTGTAGTTTATTCTGTGAACAACTGGGCAATCGATTTAATAATTCTTGTATACTCCCATTGATATTGTTGTATGGAAATCCTAATAACTCCAAATTACATAGGTTCTTCACACTGGAAGGTATCATACCCACAATGGAGGTCATATTACCTATCTCATCCGGAAACGGGCCATAGAAACGATTGCCCGAGATATTTAGATGCTTGACGCTACTTAAATCCCAAAACCAGTTGGGCCTGCTACTCTTATGGAAGTTGTTTTCTGAAAGGTCGAGTGTTTCAAGAGATGTCAGGTTTGAGAGCAAAAGAGAATCAGGGGTATTTCCAAGTCAGCAAAAGGGAAGACGAAGAACTTTCAGAGTTGGAAGCATGTTCACCACCGGAACCCAGTGAACAATTGTACTGAGGTTCACGTAGGTCATATCCAGGTGCTCAAGGGAAGTTAACCGTGATAGCCATGTGACATCCTTGGAGTACGTGCAAAGAGGACAGAGGTATGAGTTATCAAGATTTAAGTACTGTAAGTTGGAGAGATTACCCAGATGTGGTGGTATCCTTCCAATAAACCGTGACTTTGATAGGTCAAGATATCTCAGCTGATGGAGAGAACCCATGAACTTCGGTATTTGTATCTTGTGAAACCTGTTGCAGCTGAGGTCGAGATAGCGTAGATGCTGTAAACCAAGCAACGAGGAGCTTACGTTGCCTGCTAGCATCTGCCTACTCTTGTCGCAGCTTTCGAAGTAACCAGGGCCTCGGAGATCGAGCATGACAACATGGCCGGTTCTGTTGCTGCAGTAGACGCCCTTCCACCGACAGCAGTTGTCACCCTTCCAAGATGAAAGGAGGTTGCCAGGGTCTGATAGACCTGCCCTGAAGGCAAGAAGGGCAGACCTCTCACCGGCAACGCAGCTGGGGATCGCGTCGTTTGGATGCAGGGCAGATGTGCTGCCCTCTGTGGTGCTCTTGGCTTGAGTGAACAAGAGTAAGGCTATGGCTATTTGGATGCAGGAGAAGTGAAGTGTGTCCATTGGAGATTTTGGCATGAACATATGGTCTTCTTTTCTCCCGGGTCAGTTATATGTTCTTCTTGGTCCACTGGCATGCATGATAAGTTCTCCGTCGTTCCAATAGTTGGTGTCCTGACTGTTGAATTTTCTGTGATGTTTGACTGCTTACAGTGACATTGGAACCGAAATTTCTTCTGGTTGATTTGTCATTCATATACAGGTACATGGACCCTGGTTAGGTGTAAACTTCAACAGCACTGATTTGCATGTGGGTTGCTGGTGGCGCAGTTTTTCCGCAACTAGTTGGCTTGAGGGTCCAGGTACTATTCGTTTGAGATTTGAGATAGCAATACCAATGAGGACTTTGGGGCTTGGAATTTGTGAAGCTAGGTGCAGTTTTTCCACAACTACTTGGCTTGAGGGTCCAGGTACTACTGTCCAACGCAATGAATTGTTTGGAAGGAGGCGACCTTGCGACCTGGACGCTGGCGACGCCGGTGACGAGGACGATGAGCAGCCACTCAGCGACTCCTTCCTGCTCCCCTACGTCTGCGTCCGGACGATGGACAGTGCTCCTGCCGGTTCCTCAAGAAAAAAAGAGAGAGAAAGAGAGAGAGGGAGATCTGTAATCCGTGCCCGTGCTATGCTAGTAGTGTCTGTCCCTCTTTTATCTGATTGATTCCTTGTCAACTCTTCCATGGTTAGGTCTTGGTGCAGTCTTCGTGCAAGGTGCGCTGAGCTCCACCGCATGGAAAGACGGGATGATGTCGGCTAGGAGCGAGCCACCCGTTTTCTTCGTGGGATCAGATGGTTGCGGTTGTCATTTGGCGCGCCGTGTCACGGCTCCGGGTCATGCTTGACCTTGTATATATCAAACCTTGTTTGTTTTCCCTTTGTTCGTTCTCATTTGCTTAAGAGTTGGATCTGCAAGGGCTTCAGTTTAAGGCCAGGCATGTGCCTCTGCTCTAAAAAAATTGGCTACTGCCATTGAGATGCAAGCTGTGTAGGCCTCTCTCCCTCTCTGTTTTCTTCAGCGTTTCAGAGGAGAAGCAGAGTAACTGAAAACAGAGGAGACAGCAGTACAACGAATGCCTCAACATTTTTACTACAAGATTCAGTTGCCAACACAACCGACTTAAACACTCAACCGTCAGACCAAACACATTCTGTCACGTGTGCAAGTTGCAGGCGGCTGCACTTGGGCACACCACAGAGTTGTACCCTTCACACTTCTGCACTTGTTCAAATCAATGGCACAGCAACATGTTTAACTCTAATGAACCGTCATGGAGCTCTCTCTCTCCATACACATTTGTATGTCATTCGGATTGTTATTTTCCTTCTTTTAGTTCAGTGATACATCTTATCTTGGTGATGCTTGAATGGAGTCGCTCTCTATTTCCATGGTTCTCTGACAAAGACAAACAGAACGCCATGACATACTATTCCCCCCTTTCCAGTTAGCCGTTGTACTTGTACAATACTTGAAGACCATATATAGTATGCGGAAGACCATATAGGCCGCCTTCTATTCCTTTAAAGCATCTTCAACCACCCCCAA
>NC_041391.1:43633336-43648659 GCF_002162155.2 Triticum dicoccoides | reverse complement strand
CCCGCCAAGTCAGCGAGACCCCGCTTCGTCGTTCTCATCGCCTCGGTTCCCGCGGGAATCAATGCCAAGGCTGCCGCACTGCCGCGCCGGTCAGCCTCCATTGATGCCTCACGAGTGGCGCAGTAAAGGCGCCACCGACGCGCGTCCCACCCGCTCCCGCCACGCGTCGCCCGGCATGCAGGCTCTCGCCGCCCCGTTGCGGCTATAAAAGCCGATCTCCCCGCTGGTGAACGCCACAACTGCCACACATCCCCCTCGCATCGCCACGCAAAGCAACACACTCCCCCCTTCCCGCCGACGAGCAATGGTTGAGAGGTACCCAGGCGACGGCGCGGCGGCGAACGGCTTCGGCCGCCACCATTTTCAAGAGTCGGAGGCGCGCCTCCTCTATGAGGCTGACTATCCGGCGCCCCTGGACATGCATGTGTCGGGGTCGTCGAAGTTGAGCGCCAGCGGTGTCCCGGTGCCACCTGTGCCCGAAGTGGATGCATGGCGGGCCGAGATCGCCCGCATCCGCTCGTCGCTGGCGGAGGAGCAGCGGAACGAGCCAAGGTACGCCGCCGACAGCCACACGCTATGGACGACGGACTTCGAGCATCGACTGAATACCAGATCGCCGTGAATACAGCCACATGCTGAGGGCGTCGACTAGAAACGCAGTCGCCCCCACGCGCCAAGCAAGCGCCGGTTCATCTTCAGGCGGCTCTTTTTCGGCGTCCTGGAGGGCTGAACGGCTGAAGATGCTCTTAGGAACTTGAGTTTCTTCAGGAACAGCGTCTGCAGTTGATTGCTGCCGCTGATCTTTCGGCTTCAGCTCGCTTGTTGTCTAAAAAAAAAAAAAGAAAAAAACTGGCTTGGCTTCAGCTCGCCCGGTCGAATCCCAAGCAAACAATGTGTGCAAGCCGTGTCACGCGACAGCAGTCGTAGGTGCAAATACAATGAGCAAGCAGCAGGAGAACAAGCTGAGTACAGAACTTGCACGAGCCAACATCAGCGATTATATATATGGGAACAGCAACCAATCATGGGAAAGTGGAAACTATTAATATATACAAGAAAACTATATTCCTGCCGACTGTCAGTTAGCGACAGGTCCGAACGACCTCTTCGTCGTTCGATCCGGATCTTGCGGGCGCGCTCGTCTTCCCTCTCTCCCGATATTCTGGCCTCAGTTGCTGATACTATCGGTATTAATTAGCGCTTTCCTTTTATTTTAATTAACACTTTCCTTTGAAACCGCACCTCCCGCACTCTCATTGCTCCGATTCCGCCGCGAATTTTTTCCCACCCAAAATCCCCGCAACAATTAATGCTGAATTAATTAGCCAACTAATAAGCATGCATGGGTTCTAAAATAAAGAAGCACAACCCCCAAAAAAAAGCATGCATGTCGCACGTTTCGTACGGGAGACACATTTAACGCAACCAACAAGGCATGTGCATGCTCCTTCTTTTATGGGGTTAATGCCTCGTTTAATGGCTATGATTTCAGCCATGTTTTTTTATGCTAAAATTAATGCTTGATTAAAGTAGAAAAATATAGGTACTTCAGGGATTTGATACTTGGTCGTCGGATTAGTACATTTTCACAACAACCGTCTATTCTATATCTAGTTCTTATATAAACGAAAGGGAATTTTTGTAGTTGACTTTTAGTTTCTATATTACATTGTAGAAAAAAACATGTATGTAGTGCTATTAGAGCGGAACATAATTCAACTCGCATGGCTATGATGGTGTCATTGCAAATGCCCCGATGGTGCTGACGGACAATGTTAATATGATGAGGTCAATGTGTAGTTAGCATGGTAATTTACACATCGCACATCTGATAACTTACGTACAACTATTGTGATAACTTTGGCGGTAGGGGGGGGTGGCGTTGTTGAAATCATACCCCTAATAATTTCTGTGTGAAGAACATGGTAATTTACGCACCACACACCTGATGTACAAACAATGCGAGAGCTTTGGTGGGGAAGCGGGTTGTTGTAATACACTCCCGATAACTCCTGGATGAATAACATGGTAATTTTACGCACCACAAACCTGATAACTTATGTGCAACACATTGATAAGTTTTAACCCGGCAAAATAAAGTTGAAGAAATATGTCCCCGGTAATTTTTGTGCAAATACATGGTAATATACGCATCGCATACCTGATAACTTACATACAAACATGGTGATAACTTTGACCCGATAACTCATGTGTAAATAACATGATAATATATGCATAACTGAGTTGATAACTTAGTTCAGATGTGATAACTTTTTATAGGGAGGGGGGCTATTGAAAAACACCCATCGGTAAATCGTGTGTAAATAGCATGGAATATACGCACAAAAGAGTTGATAACTTAGTTAGCCTTGGCTGATAACTTCCCTATAAATATCATGGTACTATACGCACTGTATACATGATAACGCACGCAGAAACACCGCGGTAACTTTGACCCAGGGGTGAGGGAAGGTGAGGAAGTTGTTTGAAACCATACGCTCTCCCGATAACTTCTGCGTAAATAGCAAGGTGATATACACACCGTAGACTTGATAACTCACGTATAAACATTGTGGTAACATTTGACCGCGGGGAATGAAGTTGTTTGAAAACATACCCTCAATAACTTATATGTAAATAACGTGATAATATACGAAGCGCGGACATGATAACTCCCGGACAAACACCGCCGTAACTTTATCCCGGTAAAATAAGTTGTTGAAAACATACCACGATAACTCATATGTAAATAACATGATAATATACACACATCAAAGTTGATAACTTACTGAGCCCAGCACGGTAACTATTTGCACGACAAAAGTCATCAGAACATATGAAATGGGATCTAGTTTCGTAGGTCTCACCGCGACGTATTTTTTTATGTGACAACGTTTTTTTGATCTGATCAACAGTTTGAGATATAAAACATTTTAAAATGAAATAGGAAAGAATTTAGGATGACATCAGATTTCATATCTTCCTCTAATGCATGCACGCGTGTGCATGTGAATAGAAGGTTAAAGGAACCATTTTTATCCCCAGTAATTTTCTGTGTAAATAACATGATAATTTATATACCACACCCGTGATAACTTATGTTGCATAGGTATGGTAAATTTTTACCTAAAAAAATAAAGTCGTCGGAACATATCAACATGGGATCTAGTTTCGAAGGTCTCGTCGCGATGAATCTTTATGTGAAAATGGTTTTTCAATCGGACTGACGGCTTGAGCTACAAAACATTTTGATTTTCGAAATTAAAGGAAATCTAGGATGACATCATCAATTTTGTCTTTTTTGCATGCATGCATATATGTGGTAAAAGGGAGATGGAGTTTACGTGAAAGAACCAAAGAACCAGGCTGCGTACCCTCGATGCATCAATACTCAATACTCGGTTGATCGTTCGCACCTATCGCTAAATTCCTGCCGTCTGGAAGTTATTCACGTCCTAATATATATGGAGTGTTTGTCCGGAAGAGAGCAAGAGCAAAAGTAGAGCCCTTCTCAGCGAGCCAGCATTGACCATATATATACTTCCACCCCAAGCATAGTCATTTCACTTTTTGTTGACTGATAATTGGTTCGGTTTCGCTGATTACATGCCTGCTTTTGGGGTTGACATCATTTGCTCCAGTTCTTCAAGCTTGATTCAAAAAGACTCGTATATATGTCAAAAAACAACAATCCTTATAAGCAAAAAAAAACATGTTGTTTGTCATAGAGCACTATGTTCATGAGAAAGACTGGTAACATGAATCAAATCTGGTTTATATTACCTTCTCCGGTTTCGGCCATTATGCCACTGAAGAACTCTATCTCATATTCTAGAGCAGATTTCTTTGAACCCCCTTGCTTCAGGAGCAGATGCATCATTATCAACCAACAAACCTTCCAGAACATTTTTCGTGTACTGCATACGTGACCCGCATAGTAATGTAGCAGCAGCACAATATTGGATCGCACAATATGCACAAGTTTTTACCACTGAAATAAAGGAACTATTTTATGGGACTGAATTAATAAAGAAATAAACAAAGCAAATTTCTACAAGACACAAGCATTATCTGAACTCACATTTTCCCTGCACATATGCAAAAACATGTGCACTTATGCAAGTGAAGGAACCTGTGCTAAGATAAGGATACATAACAGCACTTGGGTTGCAAATATGTTGCTTTATTATACTACTATAATAAAGCACATGCAGACAACTGACACAGTTCGACATTTTGACAATGGTCAGACCGAACCAAGCAGTCCAAGAGAGCTGAAGGTTTGAAGCAGTGGTCAGGTGAGCAGTCTATGTCATCTGTAAATCGGATACGCGGACACGATATAAAAAACATCCAGCGGTTATATGCAACAACAGAGATCACCTCTTTCCATAGATATCTCTGTTGCCATAGCAAAAAAGGACTTCAATTTTCTCTCCATAGTACGGTCTGGCCTCTTCTCAACTATTGCTCTTGCCAGGCCAGAATAAAATCAGAATCAGCTTCATCACCTGCCATGTCATCATCATTCTTGCCATGACCCTCCTTATCTTTGCCATTTGAGTTTTGCCTGAGGTATCAATATTTACCATGGAATTATTATAAAAACAAAAGCACCAACAACAGAAAGCACATAGAAAACACATCATATATACAAACCTCAGTTGATGGCAATGCACCTAGATTTCATACATGTGCATGACTGGTTCCAATACAGGTACACCTATAGAATACACAATGCGCATGACTTGTTCCAGTACAGTACACTTGGAATATCTATAAATACATTCATGATAAATCTCCAGAGTATATCAAATAACATGGCTAGAGTAAACCAAGAACCACCAGTGCATGTAGTTCTAGTGAAAAAAAAAGGGCAGCCCCAGTGCATGTAGCTCCCGCTTGCGCAGGGTCTAGGGAAGGGTCCGACCACTTTGGGTCTATTGTACGCAGCCTTTCCCTACATTTCTGCAAGAGGCTGTTTCTAGGACTTGAACCCGTGACCTCATGGTCACAAGGCAGCAGCTTTACCACTGCGCCAAGGCTCCCCTTCACTGATACCAATCTCAGTCAATGGTATGCACCTTGAATACATATCCCAATTAGTTCTAGTACAATACCTGAACACTGATACATTCATAATAAATGTCAAAAGCATTTATTGAATTACATGAGCGCAAAACAAGAACCAGTGATGGTCATCTCATCTCAGCTTCTACCCATTGGTTTTACCTCTCAAGGAAGTCCAGGTAATAGCCACATGCACATAAACCCAATCATACAGGCTGTCACAGAGCGAGTACCACGAAACTCTCCATCTCCTCTTGAACAAGAAGGTACAGAAGACCACCCAGAGACCCATCACATATAGCCCATGGCAAGGAAAAACGAAACCAAGTCGCCGCTGGCATCTCCGTGGTTTTCTCCTGGAATTGGCTCGTGCTGTGACGAACAATTTACAGAGAGAGGAGGACCGCAGAGGCCGGGGTTGCCAATATAAATAGATGCTGGGTCTTCGAGTGTTTGCAGTTGATTTCCAGTCGGTATTTCCCCCCTCAGGTTGTTGTAGGACAGGTTCAGGCGACTCAATGATGTGAGAGTCGATAAGCTTGAAGGGATTTCACCGGACAAATCATTGTGCGATAGGTCAAGTGACTCCACCTGCATTAAGGAGCCAATATTCTCAGGGAGTTTTCCAATGAAGTTGTTCCAGATAAGTTCAGGCTCTTCAATGCTACAAGAGCGCTGATTTCTTCAGGGTTCTCTCCCATAAGACTATTACAGGATAAATCAAGATTCACCATATATATGATTTCTCCTGTATATAATCTCTCTTGACCTTTCGTGAGTACTGTTAAATTCTCAGTATAGTCAACTAGTTCATTGCCAGCAGCATATACTCCAGAAGTGAATGCATCCTGAAGATCATCATTGTCTCTTGTTTGTGTCATGCCTGTACAATTAATAATAGATCTTGGTATGCTCCCTGAAATATTGTTGTAGCCAAGGTCCAAGTATTGAAGATTAACAAGCTCCGTAAGCTCGTCTAGAATGTGACCATAAAACATATTGGATCTCAGTCGTAAGAATGACAAAGATGATAGCTTCGCCCCAATCCATGCTGGTAAAGCCCCAGAGAATTGATTATGTCCAAGATCAAGAAAGATGAGTCGTGGACATTTCTGGAGAAGTGAAGGAAATTCACCAGAGAGGTTGTTGTTTCTGAAGCTTAGATTAACAACGCTCAGATCTGTCATGTTTGTGCTGGACTCATTGACTGGGCAATCAGTAATTGATCCATTGAGGTTATTTCTTGATAGATCTAATGACCGCAATGATCGCAACTTGCACAAAGAAGATGGAATGGCCCCAGAGATCATGTTGTTATATAGAAAAAGTGTTTCAAGCCCTGGCGCTCCAAAGTCTAATGGTAGTGGCCCAACTAGGTTGTTCTGACTGAGATCCAAGCCGGTCAGAGTGATGGGAAGTTTAGGTATTGGACCACTAAGCTGGTTAGAACTGAAATCCATATTTGTTGCTCTCATAAATTCCATTGTTGATGGTAGGAATCCTGTAATCTGATTATTTCGGATATTCAGAAACGCTACTGAGGAAGCTGCTGTCCAAAACCAATCCGGTATTATATCGTTTATGCTTGTGTTTGATATATCAAGACTCATTACGTGTGTTTGCCATCTAAGCCACATTGGGAATTTTGGCCCTAGCTGACAGGAGCGAAGTTCAATTGATCCTAGACTGAAAGGAGGAACCCAAGTTGGGCTCACTGTGATGGCCATGGAGTTGTCTGATAAACTCAATTCCTCCAACATACCTAGACGTGATAAATGAAGTTCATGTATGACCCCGTCCAGGTTGTTAAAACTAAGGTCCAGATTTGTTAGTTGTTTGAGCTCTCCTATCTACACTGGGACATGACCAGTTAGGCTGTTATGAGCGAGATACAGCAGGTTCAGGTTTCTCAAGGGCTCTACTAGTGTAGTTGGTAGGCTTCCAATCAGATTGTTGTACGGTAGAAACAACTCCTGTAGTTTATTCTGTGAACAGCTGGGTAATCGATGGAATAACTCTGCTATACTCCCGTTCATATTGTTCCTGAAAGATACCAATCTCTCCAACTTACATAGTTTCTTCAAATTGGATGGTATCATGCCCACAAGGTTGTTATCTGATAAATCAAGCTCCACAATCGAGGTCATATTACCTATCCCATCTGGAAACGGGCCATAGAAACCATTGCCCGAGATATCTAGATACTTGAGGCTAGTTAAATCCCAGAACCAATTGGGCCTGCTATGCTTATGGAAGTGGTTTTCCGAAAGGTCGAGTGTTTCAAGAGATGTCAGATTTGAGAGCAGAAGAGAATCATGGCTACTTTTAAGCAGGCAACTAGTAACACGAAGAACTTTCAGAGTTGGAAGCATGTTCACAGATGGAAGCCAGTGAACAATTGTGCTGAGGTTCACCCTATACATATCTAGGTGCTCAAGGGAGGTCAACCGTGACAACCAGGTGATATCAATGGAGTATGTGCCCTCATTCCCAAGACTTAAGTACCGTAAGTTGGAGAGATTACCCAGCTGCGGCGGTATCCTTCCAATGAACTGTGAGGCTGATAGGTCGAGATATCTCAACTTATGGAGAGAACCCATGAACTCCGGAATCTGTATCTTGTCGAATCTGTTGCAGCCGAGGTCGAGATACCATAGGTATTTTAAACCAAGCAACGAGGAGCTTATGTTGCCTGCTAGTGCCTGCTCGTTTCCATGGAGATCGAGCCTGACAACATGGCCGGTTCTGTTGCTGCAGTAGACGCCCTTCCATCGGCAGCAGTCATCGCCCTTCCATGATGAAAGGAGGTTGCCAGGGTCTGATAGGCCTGCCCTGAAGGCAAGAAGGGCAGACTTCTCACCAGCAACACAGCTGGGGATCGCATCGTTTGGATGCAGGGTAGATGTGCTGCCCTTTGTGGTGCTATTGGCTCGAGCGAACAAGAGTAAGGCTATGGCTATTTGGATGCAGGAGAAGTGAAGTGTGTCCATTGGAGATTTTGGCATGAACATGTGTGGTCTTCTTTTCTCCCGGGTCAGGTATATGTTCTTCTTGACATATCAGACCAATGAGGACTTTGGGGCTAGGAATTTCATGGAAGGCGCTGGAGAGTGGAGCTGAGCGCAGTTTTTTCCACAACTAGTCGGCTTGAGGGTCGTCCAATCATGACTTTGGGGCTTGGAATCTAACGGAAGTCGCTGCTGGAGTGGAGGGAGGGTGGAACATCAATTCACAACGGTGTTTTTCCACAGCTAGTTGGCCTATGCTGTCCAGGTGCTACTCTCCAAGGACCATGAATTGTTGGGAATGAAAATAGAATGTAAATATTCTAATAATTCCTACGGAATAAGTGGTGAATTCTAATAACTAGTAAAACGCCCGTGCGTTGCTACGGGCTATACTGTATATAAATGAATCAGGCAAATTATTGATATTGAAGCTTATTTCTATCTCATACACCAACCTTAATGTCGACGTCAGGTTCCCGCGATCTAGTGTAGCAACATAAAAACTCCACCCCATGACACACCCTTATGTTTTCCTGTCGGACCCTTCCCTTCCGCTCGGTTTTCGCCGTAGTGAGACATTTCTCGCTGGAGCCCTCTCCTTTAAAACGGGATGACGCCCACCTCACCTTCACCATCGCGGTCTCTCTCCTTCACACCATACTTCCCCACGAAGGGATTGCATTTAGACGCCGAAAAAATTGATGGCGAGGGAGTCATGGAGGAGGGGTAGAGAACGAACCGGTGAAAGCCAAAAAACCTGCGTACAATGTTCGCTCTGCCTGGGTCATCGAGGAGTCCCCCTGGTAGAGGAGTTTGGGGAGAAGAGGACGGCGACGCGAGGACACGTCGGGGGGATCGCAAGGAAGGCATGCTGGTAGAGGAGATCAGAGAAAAGAGGACGGCAGCGCGAGGACGCCGGGATTATCGCGAGGAGGGCAGGCGATGGGAGGATTGCGTTCACATACACGTTAATGGGCCAGCCCATGTTGTGATGTGATGATGTCAAAGGTGGGCGAAAGATAGGAGTGGTGGGATGAGGTGGAGTGAGGCGAGACTACCAACTAAGACATTAGTAGTAGAGATTACTGAGAGTTGGTATAACATACATAATCCTTATGGAAAATGTTAGGCCGAATCTTTGAGTAAGTGAATATATCTTGTAAACTACATTATAGACCATGCATATACATTATTCTCCAGAAGAACTGGTGCAGATTATTTGAAGGAGCTTGATATCCCATATCCCATAGTCCTCGTGTAGTCTTGTATTGAAAGATATAGGTATGTAAGACAATTAGCTTGGAATGAAATAGATAATTAAATGGAAAAGAGAAAAACTGAAATGAGGTAGAACTTCCAGTAGGGTCACATTTCATTACTCAGACTAACCAAAAGTTTCAGAACCGAGTTCTTGGAGCTCTTTGTCTTTGAGGTCATCATTCTTTATAATCTAAAACGTGAACATTTGGTTGGTAAAGAACATTACATGTTAAATATGATATGTTATAGCAAGCCTAATATCAGGACCACCTCTCATGGGCACAATCAACTCCCTAAAGCCTCTTTTTTTTATCAGATGCATAATGCACATCACTTACCGAGGAAGATTTTAGCCTTTCAACATAACAATCGGCATCCCTTGTCAAAGCTCACACCAAAATAACTGCACGTGTAATCATTCTACACTTTGATTGATAGACTGAAAATAAGTACACAAAAGATAGGAGCTACTCACATTCAAACTTCTGCCACAAGCTCGTTGATGGTCATGCCCCTTCAACATGTTCACATGTAGTGCATCAAAAAATAATATTCCTCCAATCAGCCCGTACAGAATGCCTCAAATTGGCATGATAAAACAAATCCAGATTGCATTATTCACTGAAATTATAAAAAATGAAAACATGTCAAACCAATATGTATGTAGAACCTGAAATTATATCTTAGGTATCAAAACGACTATACAACCTTCCAAAAAGCGAAGGAGGACCATACATAATACAATACTCCTTTCCAGCGCTTTACGTCGCCCGCCTCCCAATGCATCCCTGGTCATCTCCATGGCCTACAGGAGGCGCTTCACCTACAGCAGAATTTCGAGATAGGAATCCCTTCTTCACCTACATCAAAATTTCAAGATCCCAACACTATCAGGATAATACAAAGATCCATGAGAAGTGTGAACGCATCAGCGTCTCCGGGTATATGCATGGACTGTACGGGTAACTGATTTGGGAAACGTAGGCGGCGATGCTGGCATGGCCGACGTCACATGATGCATCTATAGTGAGACCGGCGGCGGCCAGCAGCACCGTGGCGGCCCAATTCGATAAGCCCGGCAGTCGAGTACCTGGAAGGCCAGTAGCCAATGCCCACGACGTTGGCAAAGTAGCTCGGGATGGCAGCGGCGAATCGCTGGGTCACCCGTGTCAGTGACCTCGAGGCGCCGTTGACGGAAGGGGAGCTTGTTTCCACTGTCGCAGATCTCCCATGCGACATCAATGGTCCACAGCATCGGTCTCTCTCGATGGACCGGATCTTTCCCTTTCGCGGTATTCGGGGGAGAGGGGGTAGGCAGTGCCAAACAGCGGAGGGAGAGGCTTGACCTGGCAGGTTCTTGATCGGTTTGACAGTTCTTTTTTTTTCAAGGATAGTTGAATGCCCTTGCGTTGCTATGGGACATCCAAGATATATATATACATATATTGATCAATAAGCATAAGGTTATTAATTCTACTTCACAAACTTCGACAATGCATGCACATTTAATTTTCGATCAAAAAACAAAGGTAACAAACTCCTATAACAGTGGATAAAATACAAGAAATCAGTCTAACTAAAAATACCATGTCTACCTTAGAACGTCTATAATATCAATAAGAAGTCTGCTACAAAACCTACTAACAGGTGGAAAAGGGGCAGCTAGTATCTCTCCAACAAACAAAATCATACCATACAAAATAGATTGCCTGCGGTCAATAAAACAGTAGTAGGGCATCTGAACAAAAAATACATAGGGAAAATGGAACATGTCGTTTCGAAGATTACATCAATCCTGTCAATGTTAACCACAATACTGAAGATAGGCCATAATGGCCACATGACCATCTGCACTGTACTGATAACTGAACTGCGTGTCTTCATTGCTATCATTATAGATTAACATATTTAATTGTTTCAGCACAAAGTTTCCATAATGTCAGGGTAAATTCAAGAATCTTTACACGCACTTAATAGACCATGTAATAGCATGTTGAAAACTATGCAGGAAAAGCATGGTTCCGAGGTACTTAAGTCTTGAGGTCAGTCCAGTCTTACCACGAAAATGAGAAGACCATATGATGTCTGGTGCAGCTCCCTATTCATCAGTAGAGAATCCTTCGATTTATTTACATGAAGATTCTTATTGGGCATGGCTGCATCAATCCGAGTATATATATCTGGATGATTGATTCCACACATGTGGAGCAGATATTGGAGATTATTAAGATTCTAGTTTATTCCAAACTTTATTTATTTTTATCCCAGTTCTAGACTTCTAATGTTTGTGAAAGAAGAAAATCTTGACCGGAACACAAAATGGCAACAATAAGAAAAAGTTATCACCGGAGCAATGCAGTTAAGAGTTCTGGATACCTTTCAAAAAGAAGTGACATATATTAGCTTACTTTATCAGAACAATTCAATCTGCAAATTAGCAAACATGGACATTCCAGTGCATAGTAGTACGAAAAAAGGTGAAAAACAAGTGAACTGGGACACAATGTAACAGCTGAATCAACAAGGACATGTTAGAATGCAAACATATTGGAGATGAGAATTCCATTGACCTCTTGTTGGACTCTTCAAATTAGATCACTGATGGCACTTCCAGCAGCGAGGCTTCCCCACGGCAAGGCATCTTTCTGGCTATTGTAGCTCTGGAGGATTATGCCATCAGTAGATAATCTACCAGGACCTAAGGCTTCTCCATTCGGCCACGGCTGCAGCCACGTCCACATCGCCGTGGATGCTTCACCATATCCGCCCGGACGATCGCAGGCTCTTCATCACCAACCTCTTGTTTAGCCACGATGCCACGGTGGCCACCAGGCGGCTTGAAGCCACAAACGACATGCTTGAGCACACATGGCGATGTTGGGGGCCACACCCGACAGCGACACCATGCATTGCGTAGGTGAAAGCTGCTATGTACGTCCTTGATCCATCGCCCGCCGTCCAGGATCGACCCATGCACACGAGACAATACTGGGCGCGCATCGAAGCAGACTTCATGGCTATGTCCCGGATCCACCGCCCTCTGTCCTGCTTGACCCATCCACATGAATCAACACCGGACGCACCGGCTCGTCATCGATGCCGACGAGCTGTTTCATTGCGAGGTCAAGGGGGACCGCGGAAGGGCCGCACTGGTGCATGTGCTATGCGCTACTCGCTAGCGGCGTCAACTGGGAAGGGGCGGCTAGGGTTTGAACAGGGAGGAGGAGACACGGCTTGCATGGATTTTTCGTTGCTTGCGTGCATGGGTATGACGGTTTGGCTGGTTCTTTCGTCGGATCACATGGGGGTGGGACCACGTAATTAAGAAGAACGAATCACGTTTGGGGTGGAACGTACGCAGGGAAAACCAACAGCGCAGGGGGGGAGGCTAGACGAAGGGTTCGACGACGTAAGACGGGAAACGGAACACTGCGTTTCTTTTAGGTATTATAGGTAATTGCCCGTGTGTTGCTACGGGAGCGTCCAATCCTCTTGTTCTACTATGCATGTATATCTTTATGGCACATTCTTGTTGTTCTAACATATATCTTTAGGGCACATCAGGCCACACTGTTGACTTCTTTTTACCATTAAATAATTTCTTCCTCCTACTTTCTCAAGAGTTGCTAATGTAGATGAATTTAAGAATTTTGCATAATGTTTCCCCCAAACAAGCTATTCCGCCTACTTTATCTCACTCTAGCAGGCACTATGTATCCTAGCTTCTAACTCTCTACAAAAGATAGGAAATGGACTGTTCAAACATAACATTATTCAGAAAAGAGCAAAAGCATGATTCTCAGGAAGAATGTATAGCAAATGTTTTACTAATGCTGGTATATTGAACAAGTTCAAGTAATATGACATAAAAATAGAAATGTGCAAGCCAATTGGCGAGGGGAGCCATCTGGTAGATAGTGCACACCATCTTCTCATGTTCTGTAAAAAATTCTTTCATGCCTTCCAGCAACATCTATATCCATGCCTTGTTGCCCAGCATCCTTTTCATATATGGCGTAGATCATAATATCTATATCCATCCTTTTCTAATATAGGAGAAGAGGCAAATGTTAATAGACATGCTAAAACAAAAGTTAGTTGTAGAGGTGGGAAATGCATATGCATCCTAGCTGTAGATCCACTGCAGAATATATCCTGGTATGCCAATGAAAGCAATTGTTTTCCTTCGGCGAAGATTTTGTATCCTGCACATGAGCTGCATAATATCGACGGAGCACGAACCATGTGAAGCACATTAATATTTCAAAATGTAAAAGCACTTACCACGTAGCATGGATTATTAACTCGGATTTGCTAAATAAGTACTAAACTTCCTTCTATGAGGATAAGTCATTCGTGATAAAGTGCTAACTCCACTCTAATGAGACTATTGTCAGGTTGAGAGGATACAGAAAACTGAGTTACAAGCATAGAAAAATGAAAAACAAAGCATACTATTGTTTGGACAATTGTACGGTCTGGTCATACGGTAAACTTTTCCTTTCAGAGGAAATATTACACAATTGTCATGGTCTCATGGATCAGT
Source organism: Triticum dicoccoides (assembly GCF_002162155.2). Classification (NCBI taxonomy): domain Eukaryota; kingdom Viridiplantae; phylum Streptophyta; class Magnoliopsida; order Poales; family Poaceae; genus Triticum; species Triticum dicoccoides. The sequence continues at coordinate 43,634,775 of NC_041391.1, read as the reverse complement.
GGAAGTTACTCACAGCAACACACCCAGATTATGGATAGCTAGAATCAAGCCATACATGAACTAAAGACGTGAAAAAAGCCTGGAATTTTGACTTCAGGTTCCATTCATGCTTTCATGTTTCCCGTGAATCTGAATCATCAGCTGTGTACGGCAGTTTCATATGCACCTGCGATGTCAAGAAAAATTCGTTAAAGGAATAAGATAACAAAAGCTATACTGGATGGAGGCCAACCATGTTATACTCTGGAAGGAGGGTCTAATAGCTAAGGGATATTTTCAGATAATAAGTTTGGCAGTGAAAATTCCAATATCTACATAAAATGTCGTATCAAAGGATTTCATATGGAGGGAGGATTTTGAATATTGGCCTCACGGGAAATAGAGGCGTGAGGTTCTGTTCAACGTGATGGAATGGTAGGACGAACAGAAGCAGCAGCATAGCAGCGGCAGCAATACGGACAGCAGCAGCAGCGTACCGGCAAAATTGCATCTCTCACGCAGCAACATACATGCATCGGTGCCACAACGCACACCAGCGCGTGGTCACGCACCTTGGCTACATCGCTGCACGAAGAGCAGGCAGACCTCTACCTTGGCCAGTGACCTGCCACCCGAATCCTCTCCTTCCCACGACGGCGACCTGTCTCCCGCATCCTCTCCTCCCCCCAACGGCTACCTCTCCTCTAGTCAGGGCGGCCCCCCCTCTCTCTCTCCATCACGATTGACTTGATGCACCCATGACGGATCTGGGAGGAGCGAATAAAGGAGAGGATAGAGGGAAGCTAACCAATTAAAAGGAAGGAATAGGAGAGATGTCGTCCGTGATTGGCCTGAATTAATTGTATTATGCATTAACCAAATAAGGTATTAATTCGTGAATTGATTGAATTACCAAATATTGACCGAGAGGAGAGGAAATCGCTGTAGGGTGAGAAAGGATGGACGAACGGGTGGGACGACGTAAGAGGGGAGACGGAACCTTACGGTTCTTTTAGATAAAGTAGAGATGGAGATTAATTAATAATAATAATAATAATAATAATAATAATAATAATAATTATTATTAGAGAATTAGAGATTAGAGATTATTTGCTTCCTGAAAATGTATTATTTGTTCCCTAAAGCAAATTGCATTAATGAGAGAGATCCATTGATTTGGCTAAGGTAGGAAAGAATCTATTATTTGTTTGCTAAAGAAAATTGCATTAATGGGAGAGATCCGTTGATTTGGCTAAGGTAGGAAAAATTTATTATTTGTTTCCTAAAGCAAATTGCATTAATGAGAGAGATTCATTGATTTGGCTAAGGTAGGAAAGAATCTATTATTTGTTTGCTAAAGCAAATTGCATTATTGGGGGAGATCCATTGATTTGGCTAAGGTAGGAAATAATCTATTATTTGTTTCCTAAAGCCAATTGCATTAATGAGAGAGATTCGTT
>NC_041391.1:43632554-43633326 GCF_002162155.2 Triticum dicoccoides | reverse complement strand
GGGAGATCCATTGATTTGGCTAAGGTAGGAAAGAATCTATTATTTGTTTCCTAAAGCCAATTGCATTAATGAGAGAGATTCGTTGATTTGGCTAAGGTAGGAAAAAATTTGTTATTTGTTTGCTAAAGCAAATTGCATTAATGGGAGAGATCCGTTGATTTGGCTAAGGTAGGAAAGAATCTATTATTTGTTTCCTAAAGCAAATTGCATTAATGAGAGAGATTCGTTGATTTGGCTAAGGTAGGAAAGTTAGATCCGTGATCTTTTGTCATTAGGAAAGTGTTGAAAATAAACCGTACCGTACTACCAACTCCTCCATTAAGTTTTTTTTCGCTGGTTAATTTTCGTAGATTTTTTTTATCGATTGTCTTGGGTGCGATCGAAGGTTGGGCCCTGGAATGCGTGAGGGTGGGTGGGGGCTTTGGTACGCGGTTTTTTCGGTTCGTGGCGGCTCAGTGTAAGGTGGGACGAGGTACCAAAAAAAATCATGAAAGGTGGGACGAAAAAAAACCTGAAAGCGAGACTACCAACTGCTCCATTAGGAGTAGAGATTGTTGTAAATATTCTAATAATCTCTCTCTCTCCCTTTGTCTCGCGTGGGGAGGCAGCCCTTCCTCGGCGCCGGCCGGATCCACCTCGGCCACAACCACCGGACCGGCACCGGCGTGCTTATTCTCCATGGAAATGGACATGGAGCTCTAAGGTCCCTCTTCTCCTCCACTTCCCCCTCGGCTTGCTTGTTTCGATTTGGCCGCTCCCCTCCCTCCCTCCA
>NC_041391.1:43583852-43632290 GCF_002162155.2 Triticum dicoccoides | reverse complement strand
GGGCGGCCGCCCCGGGCCCCCCAAATGTCAGGGGCCCCTCCCAGGTATCTGTATATACGTAGTAACGTACATATACTTCGAGGGAAAAAAAAGAGAAGCCAAACTCAGCGACGACGCCTCAGGCCCTCAGCGTACATGAAAGAAAATGAGAAATGTGGGCCTGGCCCATGTTTTCACCTCGTACAGGCACAGGAAAGCAATCGCTAGATTGACGGTTTCCTTTTCCTTCGGATCGTTCTTCCGCTGGCCGCTGTTTGTCTAATCGCCGTCTTCAACTCCGCGTCTCTGCGGCCTCTCATGAACGAGACGACGATTGCCGCCGACTGCAGCAGGCAGCCGGTACGTCTCTCCTCGCGTCCTATGCGGCTCTGTCATCTGCCCTCGCCCTTGTGCCCTATGCTGAATTGCTGATTACCGAAATTTGCTAGGGCATAATATAGTACCTTATCTCTGTAATCTAATCTGGCTATGTGTGCTAAATCCTCAATGATTTGATCGCCCAGCCAACAATTCCCTATTGACCAGTTGATTCGGGAATCAGCTTTGTCATGATAATATTAGATGAAAATCTTCTATAATTAATCTAATGTTTTAATTAGCTTTGTGCTAATTATAAAAGCTAATTGTTCCTTTCAATTTCAGCAAGGTAATTATTCCTTTCACTTTCAGAAAGTTGAAATTATTGAAGAACTACCTGAGATCTACAATGTCGCAAGAGATGTTAAATGGCTTGGCAACTTGATGCATTGAGAAAAAATTGCTTGAAGAAATTGATATTGATACAATCATTACCGATTTTGCATCTCAAAATGTTGGATGAAAATTTTGAAGGTAATATGTAATACATTATGTGATATGCACACTGATTTTGAATTTACTTAACTGTTTCCTTTGATACAATTATATCTACGTATGATGATTACTAGTTAGACAATTATACTAAGGGCCCCGGACTGTAGTTCCGCCCCGGGCCCCTGAAATCTCAGGACCGGCCTTGCCTCCCTCACTCCCTGATGCGCGCAGACACAAGCAAGGGAAGACCATCGCTTCGCTCCTTTGGGTCGCCGCTGCTCCAACCCTACTTGACGCCATGGAAGGAGGTCCCTCTCCCTCTCATGCTATGCTATGCTTGTCCACGCCCATCCAATTTGCTTACTGCAACTTTCGTGACTCCATTGTGTTTGGTGTACTGTATGCTTAAAGCAGGCTCAACATCCATTGGAAAAAAATGCATGCAAGATATTGTGTGTGCATGTGCGGTGAGCATTGCTGCATATTAGAAAGAAAACACTGTTTTTTTCGTAAATACAGACTCTTTGCAGCAGAAGTATTTATGTTTTTTTTTTGTTTCATATGTGGCACAAGGGAAACCATGGTTGATGATTCCTTGCCTTTCCAGTGCTTGGGTGCACCTAGCAGCTGCTTCATGCCTCCTGAGAATGCCGGTGTAAGCTTGCTCCCACTTCAACCAGCCACATTTGTCGGGCCCGCCCATCGATGATCAAGAAACTCATTCACTTGCATGTCTTCCGGCATTAGTGTTATGAACCTGTCACCAATACCTTTTTGATGATACTGTACTGAACATCATTTGAGTGAATATATATAGTTGTTTTAAGCATCAGTAAATATTATTTGTCCCATAAATCTGCACACAATTTTCTGTGCTATGTGTTAGGTTTTTCTGATTGTTTGTTATTTTATTCCAATATAGATCTCTTACTTAGGTTGGTGCTGTACGGCTTGGTTGAGCTCAAAATTCAACGGAGACGACGATTGTCAGGTTTATTTATGGGATTTGATTTTTTGTTTACATTTTGAGAATACCATGTTTGGTATTCAGTACAAAACTTACTCTGCAAGTACTTACCTCTTTCCAAATCTCCATTTAAAACAGTTTCAGGCGTCGTTTGTTCAATTTTACCGAATTCCTGAACACCATATATTTGTACGGCAACAGCTGGTGAAGCAGGTTAGTATTATCAAAGTGGCTACTTTTATCAGGGTCCTTCTCACAGTAACTATAAGAATGATTTTAATTGCTAGATATATACGTCTACAAGAATTGGATGTATCTTTTTTTGTTGTTACCGGAGAAGATGAAAAAAATCCTTGTCACATCCTTTGTTCTCACATTAGTCTATTTTCATCCACAGCTTGGATCTCATTGGCTCATTATGAGGTATATACTGGATATGTCCCTATGGATTACAGAGAATATCTTAAGAAGATGCCAAAGCTAGTGCCTGCTCCTTTTCACTATTTATTTACCAGTAAATATTTATCAATTAGAGTGGAATGATGAACTGTCCTTACATTTGTATGCTTAACTGAACCAACTAGAGATGGACAGTGAGGTGATCATGTTACACTGCAGGCTGCCGTGGACTTGGTAAGCATGTTTCTTCCTCACCTTATTATATGGACAACGCTAACGCACGTGTGGTGGGAGTCAAACTCGCCCATACGCCCTATAGCACACAGACTACGCCATGTCACCGCATGCATGTGGAATTTTTTTTGGATTTTCTGTTTTTAAAATGTTTTATCTCTTAAATGAAAACCCCGATTGAAGATCCATTTTCACCATTAAATACCTCGCGACGAGATCTTCGAAACTAGATCTCATATCAATATATTTTGATGAATTTTTTTGGTTAAAAGTTGCCGTGTCTATTGCACATGAATTGCCATGATGTTTACACTGAAGTTGCCATGATATATTTCAGTATTTTTTTCTACATTTAAAAGTAAATTTTGACATATTATAAAACAGGGAATTAAGAAACTAGACTTGCCATGCACCATAAATTAAAATTGCCATGATACATGCACTTAAAATTACCATGGTTCATACAAAAAAATATTTTCATGGTCAATGTATTGGAATTGCCATCATCGAAAAACTAAAATTGTCATGATCTACAAACTAAAATTGCCATATGGCAACTTTAGTTTAAGCACTATGGCAACTACAGTGTAAACATCATGGCAACTTTTGGGCAATTTTTTTTTTCGTCGAAACATATCAACATGGGATCTAGTTTTGAAGATGTCGTCGAGACGGATTTAATGGTGAAAACAGATTTTTAATTCACTTTCTTAATTAGGAGATAAAATATTTTTAAGACGAAAACCAAAAAGATTTCTGCTGATGTCATCTGTTTATATGTGGCAAAATGAGTGGTGATGGAGGCGTGTGGGTGATGTGCAAACGTCCACACGTGTGGGCGTTAGTTTTTTCATATTATATTACCAATCTGTCGCACCTGTATGTACATTCTCAGGGTATCTATGTAGTGCATATAGTTCATGATTGACTAAAAGTAATTTAGTTTTGACTGCCATCATATCGGAATAGTTAGATTGCAGTTTCAATCATTAATAGCTCAGTTTATGATTGAACTATTGCTGTTGTCCAAGACCTTTCGATTTTATATATATCCTGGTGATCTTTCTGTCGGACTTTCCGATCCTCCTAGCTACACCTTGGCGAAGTCTTTCGGACTTTCTGATTCAGCTAACGATCAGTACGTGTGATGGTCCATTAATCATTTTGTTGAAAGTGCATTTTTTAAAAGAAACTTCCGTATGGTTAAATAATACACACGCGGACATGCGGTTTAGTTGATTTGGTCTTACAGATACTATGGATTTCTAGTTTAGATACCGGAATCGCTGATAAATACCACGCCTAGCCTCTGTTTCCCTTCCTTAGCTAACAGTGCTACGCACACATTTATGGCATTCCTGTCTACCCTGAAGCAGAATAAAGGAACAACCCGTGGTAAAAGGCTTGTATATGGCCCAATCAATTAAACATTGACATGGCGGAAGCCGAATATATGGTTCTTCCAATTATTAGTTACCCTTTTTCATTCTCAGAGCAACTGAATTAATATGATCACAAAACATACTAACCAGTTAAGTACCATGGTTTCAGAACCATATTCTGATATTCATACAGGCAAATCATTTTGAGGCGCAGAACCAGATGTCTTTTTCCTCAAAGTAACTTAAAAACCAAGCTATCGGTCCTAGCTTGGGGTCTCATTGCGCATGTGTATCTACTGTAGTGTGCTGTTGTTTGTTTTGTACAACTTATAAGAAACTCTGCACATGCATATGATGCCTATGAATGTAAGATCATGTAGTAATGTTTTTTTTCCTTCTTTCGCCTTTAGCTGCTAACAAACATTGTGTTGTTTATTGTGTGAGAGCTTTGAGCAGATGAACCAAGTAGAAACTATCCAGGCCTTACTTGTGTTGATGTGATGCCTTAGCATATATGATTTCAAATCAAACATTGTCATATCTTCTAAATCAGTGTTTACCATCACACAACATAAATTAGTGATTCAAATTGATATGGGGGTGTTCTAAGAAATTGCCTAATGTTCAAAACAATTAGTGGTTCAAATGGCAATATATTGTAAACGATCTATTGTTTTAAGAATGTTACCAGGGTTTGAGATTCAATTGGTGAGGTCGGATTTACTTTTATATTGTTTGGATCATGTTTACATGTTTTTCTTGGTTGCAAGTTCTCTACAATTTTATATTGACCGCACTTATAATGCTTAGAGAATTCCAAGCACGAAACCATGATATGCACAGTTTGTCAGACCTTCAAAATTATATGGTCTCCAGCTCATCAACTCTTTGAAAATAAAAGGTCTACCATAACACTTTGCCCTCTTTTATCATGTTGGTTCACTTCTTTTCTGTACCACTTGCTCTGTTGGCACCTCATTCTACATGTGCCTAATAAGTAACAGTATTCGCATATGGTTGAGATGAAAAGTTGCATCTAATATCATCTAGCTCCAGTCAGAGTTTTCTGGTCGAGTACTTGGTGTGATTATGTGCTCTTATGGGGCTGGTTTTGTTGTAGATTGGTGAACTCAAGAGGCTGTTGGAGGGAGGTCAAGTATGTTGGGTTTATATAGGCGAGCCCGACATCAGGCATTCTTACATTGTGCACCTGATCTCTACCATGTAGATGGAATGGTCTATGTGGGCTTGACCGAGATTGCCCCTCTCTGCAGGTGAATTGGGCACTTTACAAACTTGACTACTGTGCTTCCATAATCAATAGTCCTGATTGAATGAGTTGTATCGGTGATGTAAACTCGCTTCATGTATATAATCAACATGACTTACTGTGCACATATAAGCTATGATGTATTTTTCATACACTTCCTATTCATGTGACTCATCATCTAGATGGCAGAGTAATAATTAGTTGTGACGTTTGTTGGTATAATGTATTGAACCTTTATCCTTTTGGTATATCATGTTGCATTTCCTATGAAAACGCACTACTGATATGTAATAGACTTTGGTACTCTGGACATCTTTGTTTTTCTTAACTTATGAAATATAAATCATGCCTTACCGGACTGTTGGCTATGGCTAGTGCGAGTGGGGTGCGGCAAGCCGCACTTCCTATCTAGTTAATATGAGGCGTAGTTAGAACTAGAAATGGCAGGACCCGCACCCGCGTCGCTCCCGCGAGCGGCCAGCAAGGGCCCCTCCTCTCCATCCCTTCTCCTCGCCGCCAACGGGGCGACGGCTGGAGCTTCTCTCCCCACGGCTGGCAGGCTCGGGCAACTCCAGCAGGTGGCGACGTGCTGGCAGCGAGGTGTGTCGTTGGCGGGCTCACGCACGTGGCGCGCGCCCACGGCGACTGGTGGCGGCATGAGGGGCCGCTCTCTGCGCGCCCGTGGTGTCCCTCGTGGCTCGATTTGGTGCGGCCGGATCTGGCCGCCCGCACCTCGGGTGGCGCTGTGCTCCCCACCGGCGGTGGTTGCGCCCCTGGCCGTGGCGTCCCTCCGATGGCTGGTGCTGGCTACGGCTGGGTCCTCCCATTCTTCTGGTCGGCACGGTGGTGGTAGCTCGTGGGTGTTGCACAAGTCGTCAGCAGGGGCGCCACACGGCGTTTGCTGCTGGATGATGGGGTGTGGGTGGCGGTTGCGATTCCTTTCTCCTGGGTACGGGTTAGCGGCGAGCGCTTGTCAAGGTGGCGACGACCTACGGTTTGTGCTCGGGCGTGCGGACCTAATCTGGGCCCGAGGCAGATCAGCGCTTGTGCTACTCCGGGTAGGTGAGGTTGGGTGTGGTCCGCATGGTGCTCGCGGGCGGTGTGGTGGTGGCTCGGCGGCGGGGATGGCCGGTGGTGACACGGCGGCTGCGTGGGCCTGTGCCACAGATCTGGTGCAGGCGGCGGCCATGGTGGCTCGTGGCGCGGGTGCGTGCCCGGCGGCTCCGACGCTTGGAGCTCGCCGGATGGCGCAGGTTGGGCAGTGGCCCGGTGTGGCTGCTGCTCCGGCCGTGGGTGGCTCCACGGCAGCTTGCACTACTAGGGAAAACCTTATACATAGAAGCTTACCAGTAGCGAGGGACAAAAACATGCGCTAATGCTATTTACTAGTAGCGCGTTGTGTGCAAGACTGCTACTACTATATAAGTAGCAGTAGCGCGCCTAGGTAAAACACACTACTACTATAACTGCCACACCATTGCCGGCAGGCTAGGTATAGTAGTAGCGCTGGTCTGCAGTCAGCGCTACTGCTATTGGTCTTAGCAGTAGCGCTCTTCCTTGGACCACGCTACTGCTATGGGTGACTTGCCCCAAATTTTCCTCCCCCGTGCCCTGACCATCTTCTTAATTCCTTCCCTCACTCCCCGCTGCCTCACTCCTCCACCGCCGCCACATTACCGTTGCCACCGCAGGCCGCCGCCGTCCTCCCTCCTCCTTCCTTGGTATGCCCTCCTCCCTCCTCTCCCTCCTCCTCCCACCACTACTCCTCCCTCCTCCTCCTCTGGCCGCCTCCTCCTCCCTCCTCCTCCGGCCGACCACTCCTCCCACCGCCCTAATCCGATCCTCCTCCCTCTCCCCACCCCCTGCTCCCTCCTCCCTCCCTCATCTCTCCTCACTCTGTTCTTGCATAGAGTAGATTTTTTAGTAAATTAGTAAAAATTCAAGCTAGCTAGGTTAACTAGTTCAATTAGGTTAACTAGGTTAAGTAGCTAGGTTATTTATAGTAAGTGCTTAAGAGAACTAGTTTATTTATAGCAAGTGCTTAATATAACTAGTTTATTTATAGTAAGTGCTTAATAGAATTAGTTTATTTATAGTAAGTGCTTAATAGAATTAGTTTATTTATAGTAAGTGCTTAATATATTTTGTTTATGCAGAAATCAAGTTTGCCCCTGCCTCATCCCCGCAGTCGTCCCCATCGTCGACCCCTTAAGACCTCTGGGTGAGAATAGGCAAATGATAATGTGTTGTAAATGTCGATGATGAAAATGCTGGTGCTATATAGTTGCCATGTCATTGATGTCGATGATGGTGCATTCTGAATATAGAGGATGTCTTGGTGTTCTTGTTTGAAATGTGCCTCCGAGTGGCCTACGTTTTGCCGGAATGTTGATTTGTTTCCGTCCCGGCAAATTTCAGGCGCTCGATATGTCCTGTCTTTAGCAAAGGTCATGCCGAAAATTTTCATGAATTTTAGCATGACTTGTGCTACAATGTAGGGCATATCGAGTGCAATAATATTTCGGCAAAACATAGGGCATTTTTTCTATGTCATTGCTAGATATATGGAATGGGTTGACTTTAGGTCTGCTTCGGCTCCTTGTGTGTCTTTCAGTGAGGGAGAGTGTCCACCATATATATATTTGAGAGAGGAAGAATGCCGACTGTTGTCGTGGGGGTCGCTTCTCCTTCTTCTCTTTGTGCTAGACCTTTGTTACGCACTAGGGGAAGGAGTAGCGACCATCATCGACGGTCGAAATGATGAGGGAGTGTCCACCATATATGAGAGAAGAAGAATGCCGGCTGTTGTCGTGGGGGTCACTTCTCCTTCTTTTCCTTGTGCTTGACATTTGTAATGCACTAGGGAAAGGTGGAGTAGCGAACATCACCAACGATCGCAAATATCAGAGAGGGAGTGCCCACCATATACGTGAGATGAGAGTTTAGGAAGGAAGACTCGACATACCTAAAGTCAACCCGTTGCATATTGAGTAATAGTGATATGTGTGTTGAGTTTCCTGGTAGTTGCCTTCGATCGATTTTCAATTAATGTTTCAACTATGAACATAGGAAATGTCTGACGACGAAAAGGAATTCGGTATGTGCAAATACTGCGAAGACGAGCGCGGCCTGTGCGACAGGCCTCGCCTAGTTGGTGGTAGGCGCTTCAGCATCAAGCTGGATGAGACCTTCGAAGTGGATACTGTAAGTCACAACGACAAGTCTTTTTTCGTAATTAAGCTTGACTTATGCTTCTTTTGAAGGAAATATTCCCTAGAGGCAATAATAAAGTTATTATTTATTTCCTTATATCATGATAAATGTTTATTATTCATGCTAGAATTGTATTAACCAGAAACATAATACATGTGTGAATACATAGACTAACAGAGTGTCACTAGTATGCCTCTACTTGACTAGCTCGTTAATTAAAGATGGTTATGTTTCCTAACCATAGACATGAGTTGTCATTTGATTAACGGGATCACATCATTAGGAGAATGATGTGATTGACTTGACCCATTCCGTTAGCTTAGCACTTGATCGTTTAGTATGTTGCTATTGCTTTCTTCATGACTTATACATGTTCCTATGACTCTGAGATTATGCAACTCCCGTTTACCGGAGGAACACTTTATGTGCTACCAAACGTCACAACATAACTGGGTGATTATAAAGGTTCTCTACAGGTGTCTCCGAAGGTACTTGTTGGGTTGGCGTATTTCGAGATTAGGATTTGTCACTCCGATTGTCGGAGAGGTATCTTTGGGCCCACTCAGTAATGCACATCACTATAAGCCTTGCAAGCATTGTAACTAATGAGTTAGTTGCGGGATGATGTATTACGGAACGAGTAAAGAGACTTGCCGGTAACGAGATTGAACTAGGTATTGAGATACCGACGATCGAATCTCGGGCAAGTAACATACCGATGACAAAGGGAACAATGTATGTTGTTATGCGGTTTGACCGATAAAGATCTTCGTAGAATATGTGGGAGCCAATATGAGCATCCAGGTTCCGCTATTGGTTATTGACCGGAGACGTGTCTCGGTCATGTCTACATTGTTCTCGAACCCGTAGGGTCCGCACGCTTAAAGTTCGATGACGGTTATATTATGAGTTTATGTGTTTTGATGTACCAAAAGTAGTTCGGAGTCCCGGATGAGACCTGGGACATGACGAGGAGTCTCGAAATGGTCGAGACGTAAAGATCGATATATTGGACGACTATATTCGGACATCGGAAAGGTTCCGAGTGATTCGGGTATTTTTCGGACTACCGGAGAGTTACGGGAATTCGCCGGGGAGTATATGGGCCTTATTGGGCTTTAGGAGAAAGAGAGAGGAGAGGCTGCGCCCCCCCCCCAAGGCCTAGTACGAATTGGACTAGGGGGAGGGGCTGCACCCCCTCCTTCCTTCTCTTCTCTCTCCCCTTTCCTTGACTCCTACTCCTACTACTTGGAAGGGGGGAATCCTACTCCCGGTGGGAGTAGGACTCCTCCTAGGGTGCGCCATAGAGAGGGCAGGCCCTCCCCCTCCTCCACTCCTTTATATACGGGGAGGGGCCACCCCTTGGAGAGACAACAATTGATCGTTTGATCTTTTAGCCGTGTGCGGTGCCCCCCTCCACCATAGTCCACCTCGATAATACTGTAGTGGTGCTTAGGCGAAGCCCTGCATGATAGAACATCAACATCGTCACCACGCCGTCGTGCCGACGAAACTCTCCCTCAACACTTGGTTGGATCGGAGTTCAAGGGACATCATCGGGCTGAACGTGTACTGAACTCGGAGGTGCCGTGCGTTCGGTACTTGATCAGTCGGATCGTGAAGACGTACGACTACATCAACCGTGTTGTGCTAACGCTTCCTCTTTCGGTCTATGAGGGTACGTGGACAACACTCTCCCCTCTCGTTGCTATGCATCACCATGATTTTGCGTGTGCGTTGGATTTTTTTTGAAATTACTACGTTCCCCAACAATGGCATCCGAGCCTGGTTTTATGCGTTGATGTTATATGCATGAGTAGAACACAAGTGAGTTGTGGGCGATATAATTCATACTGCTTACCAGCATGTCATACTTTGGTTCGGCGATATTGTTGAATGAAGCGGCCCGGACTGACATTACGCGTACGCTTACGCGAGACTGGTTCTACCGACGTGCTTTGCACACAGGTGGCTGGTGGGTGTCAGTTTCTCCAACTTTAGTTGAACCGAGTGTGGCTACGCCCGGTCCTTGCGAAGGTTAAGACAACACCAACTTGACAAACTATCGTTGTGGTTTTTGATGCGTAGGTAAGAACGGTTCTTGCTAAGCCCGTAGCAGCCACGTAAAACTTGCAACAAGAAAGCAGAGGACGTCTAACTTGTTTTTGCAGGGCATGTTGTGATGTGATATGGTCAAGACGTGATGCTATATTTTATTGTATGAGATGATCATGTTTTGTAACCAAGTTATCGGCAACTGGCAGGAGCCATATGGTTGTCGCTTTATTGTATGCAATGCAATCGCCCTGTAATGCTTTACTTTATCACTAAGCGGTAGCAATAGTCGTGGAAGCATAAGATTGGCGAGACGACAACGATGCTACGATGGAAATCAAGGTGTCGCGCCGGTGATGATGGTGATCATGACAGTGCTTCGAAGATGGAGATCACAAGCACAAGATGATGATGGCCATATCATATCACTTATATTGATTGCGTGTGATGTTTATATTTTATGCATCTTATCTTGCTTTGGTTGACGGTAGCATTATAAGGTGATTGATACGTCCATTTTGTATCATGCTTTTATATCGATATTTATTGCATTATGGGCTGTTATTACACGTTATGTCACAATACTTATGCCTATTCTCTCTTATTTTACAAGGTTTACATAAGGAGGGAGAATGCCGGCAGCTGGAATTCTGGGCTGGAAAAGGAGCAAATATTAGAGACCTATTCTATGCAACTCCAAAAGTCCTGAAACTCCACGGAATATGGGGGCCCCACACCCTGTCCACGAGGGTGGGGGCCGCGCCCCACCTCCTAGGGCGCGCCCCCCTACCTCGTGGGCCCCCTGGTGGCTCTCCGATGTCCATCTTCTGCTATATGAGGTCTTCCATCGAGAAAAAAATAGGAAGCAACCCTTCGGGATGAAACTCAACCGCCACGAGGCGGAACCTTGGCGGAACCAATCTAGGGCTCCGGCAGAGCTGTTCTGCCGGGGACACTTCCCTCCGGGAGGGGGAAATCATCGTCATTGTCATCACCAACGCTCCTCTCATCGGGAGAGGGCAATCTCCATCAACATCTTCACCAGCACCATCTCATCTCCAAATCCTAGTTCATCTCTTGTATCCAATTCTTGTCTCCAAGTCCGGGATTGGTACTAGTAGGTTGTTAGTAGTGTTGATTACTCCTTGTAGTTGATGCTAGTTGGTTTATTAGGTGGAAGATCATATGTTCAGATCATATATGCATATTAATACCCCTCTGATTATGAACATGAATATGTTTTGTGAGTAGTTACGTTTGTTCTCGAGGACATGGGAGAAGTCTTGCTATTAGTAGTCATGAGAATTTGGTATTCGTTCGATATTTTGATGAGATGTATGTCGTCTATTCTCTAGTGGTGTTATGTGAACGTCGACTACATAACACTTCACCATTATTTGGGCCTAGAGGAAGGCATTGGGAAGTAATAAGTAGATGATGGGTTGCTAGAGTGACAGAATCTTAAACCCTAGTTTATGCGTTGCTTCGTAAGGGGCTGATTTGGATCCATATGTTTCATGCTATGGTTAGGTTTACCTTAATACTTTTGTTGTAGTTGTGGATGCTTGCAATAGAGGTTAATCATAAGTAGGATGTTTGTTCAAGTAAGAACATCACCCAAGCACTGGTCCACCCACATATCAAATTATCAAAGTACCGAACGTGAATCATATGAGCGTGACGAAAACTAGCTTGACGATATTCCCATGTGTCCTCGGGAGCGTTTTTCCTATTATAAGAGTTTGTCCAGGCTTGTCCTTTGCTACAAAAAGGATTGGACCACCTTGCTACACTTCATTTACTTTTGTTACTTGTTGCTCGTTACAAATTATCTTATCACAAATCTATCTGTTACCACTTATTTCAGTACTTGCAGAGAATACCTTGCTGAAAACCGCTTATCATTTCCTTCTGATCCTCGTTGGGTTCGACATTCTTACTTATCGAAAGGACTACGATAGATCCCCTGTACTTGTGGGTCATCAAGACTCTTTTCTGGCGCCGTTGCCGGGGAGTGAAGTGCCTTTGGTAGGTGGAATTTGGTAAGGAAAAATTTATATAGTGTGCTGAATTTTATTGTCACTTGTTACTATGGAAAGTAAGCCTCTGAGGGGCCTGTTTGGGGTATCTTCACCCCGACCAGTAGAGCAAAGAGTTGCTCCTCAACCTAATGAACCTACTGAAAATGAATATGAAAATATTCCCTTTGAATTTCCTTCGGGTATGATGGAAAAACTGCTAGCTAATCCTTTTGTAGGAGATGGAACAAAGCATCCTGATGAGCACCTGATATATGTGGATGAAGTTTGTGGATTATTTAAGCTTGCAGGTATACCCGATGATGTTGTTAAGATGAAGGTCTTCCCTTTATCTTTGAAGGGAGATGCATTGATATGGTATAGGCTATGTGATGATACGAGATCATGGAACTACAAAAGATTGAAATTGGAATTTCATCAAAAATATTACCCTATGCATCTTGTTCATCGTGATCGCAATTATATATATAATTTTTGGCCTCGCGAAGGAGAAAGCATCGCTCAAGCTTGGGGGAGGCTTAAATCAATGTTATATTCATGCCCCAATCATGAGCTCTCAAGAGAAACAATTATTCAAAATCTTTATGCTCGGCTTTCTGAAAACAATCGCACCATGCTCGATACTTCTTGTGCTGGCTCTTTTATGATGAAGACTATTGAATTCAGATGGAATTTATTGGATAGAATTAAACACAACTCTGAAGATTGGGACCTCGACGAAGGTATGGAGTCAGGTATGACACCTAAGTTTGATTGTGTTAAATCTTTTATGGATACCGATATTTTCCGTAAGTTTAGCACTACATATGGACTTGACTCTGAAATAGTAGCTTCTTTCTGTGAGTCTTTTGCTACTTATGTTGATCTCCCTAAGGAGAAGTGGTTTAAATATCATCCTCCCATAGAAGTAAAAGTAGCTGCACCTATTAAAGTTGAAGAAAAGATTGTCACTTATAATGATCCTATTGTTCCTACCTCTTATCTTGAGAAACCACCTTTCCCTGTTGGAATAAACGATCATGCTAAAGCTTCAACTGTGGTTCGTAAGAGCAATATTAGAACTTATACACCTCGTGAGCAAGTCAAAGTAGAACCTAATATTGCTATTGTTAGAGATCTCTTGTCTGATAATATTGATGGGCATGTTATTCAATTTTGTGGTGAATCTGCTAGAATTGCTAAACCTGATGCTAAAGATAAACATAGACCTGTGGTAGGCGTGCCTGTTATTTCTGTTAAAATAGGAGATCATTGTTATCATGACTTATGTGATATGGGTGCTAGTGCTAGTGTTATACCTTATGATTTATATAAAGAAATTAAGCATGAAATTGCACCTGCTGAGTTAGAAGATATTGATGTTACAATTAAACTTGCCAATAGAGATACTATATCGCCAGTGGGAATTGTTAGAGATGTTGAAGTCTTGTGTGGAAAAACTAAATATCTTGCTGATTTTCTTGTTCTTAGTTCCCCACATGATAGCTTTTGTCCTATTATATTTGGTAGACCCTTCTTGAATACTGTTAATGCTAAGATAGACTGCAAAAAGAATGTTGTTACTATTGGCTTGGATGATATGACTCATGAGTTTAATTTCTCTAAGTTTAGTAAACAACACCGAGAGGAAGAATTGCCTAGTAAGGATGATATTATTGGTCTTGCTTCTATTGCCGTACCTCCTAGTGATCCTTTAGAACATTATTTGCTAGACCATGAAAATGATATGTTTATGAATGAAAGAAGGGAAATAGATGAAGTATTCTTTAAACAGGAACTTATTCTGAAACATAATTTGCCTGTTGAAATCCTAGGGGATCCTCCTCCACCCAAGGGTGGTCCCATGTTTGAGCTTAAATCGTTGCCTGATAATCTTAAATATGCTTATCTTGATGGAAAGAAAATATATCCTGTTATTATTAGTGCTAACCTTTTAGAGCATGAAGAAGAGAGATTATTGAAAACCCTGAAGAAGCACCGTGCTGCTATTGGATATGCTCTTGATGATCTTAAGGGCATTAGTCCCACTCTATGTCAACACAAAATAAATTTGGAAGAAGATTCCAAACCGGTTCGTGATCATCAACGACGGCTTAATCCTACGATGAAAGAGGTGGTAAGAAAAGAAATACTAAGGCTTCTAGAGGCAAGTATAATTTATCCCGTTGCTGATAGCCAGTGGGTAAGTCCTGTCCATTGTGTCCCTAAGAAGGGAGGTATCACTGTTGTTCCTAATGATAAAGATGAATTGATTCCGCAAAGAATTATTACAGGTTATAGGATGGTAATTGATTTCTGCAAATTAAATAAGGCTACTAAGAAAGATCATTACCCCTTACCTTTTATCGATCAAATGCTAGAAAGATTATGCAAACATACACATTATTGCTTTCTAGATGGTTATTCTGGTTTCTCTCAAATACCCGTGTCGGCTAAAAATCAATCAAAGACTACTTTTACATGCCCTTTTGGTACTTTTGCTTATAGACGTATGCCTTTTGGTTTATGTAATGCACCTGCGACCTTTCAAAGATGCATGATGGCTATATTCTGTGTCTTTTGTGAAAAGATTTGTGAGGTTTTCATGGACGACTTTTCCATCTATGGATCCTCTTTTGATGATTGCTTGAGCAATCTTGATCGAGTTTTGCAGAGATGTGAAGAAACTAATCTCGTCTTGAATTGGGAAAGTGCCACTTTATGGTTAATGAAGGTATTGCCTTGGGGCATAAAGTTTCTGAAAGAGGTATTGAAGTTCATAAAGCCAAGGTTGATGCTATTGAAAAGATGCCATGTCCCAAGGACATCAAAGGTATAAGAAGTTTCCTTGGTCACGCCAGATTTTATAGGAGGTTCATTAAGGACTTCTCAAAAATTTCTCGGCCTCTGACTAATTTATTACAAAAAGATATACCATTTATCTTTGATGATGATTGTGTAGAAGCATTTGAAATACTTAAGAAAGCATTGATCTCTGCACCTATTGTTCAGCCACCTGATTGAAATTTACCTTTTGAAATTATGTGTGATGCTAGTGATTATGCTATAGGTGCTGTTCTAGGAAAAAGAGTTGATAAGAAATTAAATGGTATCCATTATGCTAGTAAGACTCTAGACAATGCTCAAAGAAATTATGCTACTACTGAAAAGGAATTCTTAGCAGTTGTATTTGCTTGTGATAAGTTCAGACATTATATTGTTGATTCTAAAGTAACTATTCACACTGATCATGCTGCTATTAAATATCTGATGGAAAAGAAAGATGCTAAACCTAGACTTATTAGATGGGTTCTCTTGCTACAAGAATTTGATTTGCATATTGTTGATAGAAATGGAGCTGAGAACCCCGTTGCAGACAACTTGTCTAGGTTAGAAAATGTTCTTGATGACCCACTACCTATTGATGATAACTTTCCTGACGAGCAATTAAATGTCATAAATACTTCTCGTAGTACTCCATGGTATGCTGATTATGCCAATTACATTGTTGCTAAATTTATACCACCTAGTATCACATACCAGCAAAAGAAAAAGTTTTTCTATGATTTGAGGCATTACTTTTGGGATGACCCACATCTTTATAAAGAAGGAGTAGATGGTGTTATTAGACGTTGTGTACCTGAGCATGAAAAGGAACAGATCCTACGCAAGTGTCACTCCGAAGCTTATGGAGGACACCACGCTGGAGATAGAACTACACATAAGGTATTGCAATCCGGTTTTTATTGGCCTACTCTCTTCAAAGATGCACGTAAGTTTGTCTTGTCTTGCGATGAAGGTCAACGAATTGGTAATATTAGGAGACGTCAAGAAATGCCTATGAATTATTCACTAGTAATTGAACCATTTGATGTTTGGGGCTTCAATTATATGGGACCGTTTCCTTCCTCTAATGGGTATACACATATTTTAGTTGCTGTTGATTACGTTACTAAGTGGGTAGAAGCTATTCCAACTAGTAGTGCTGATCATAACACTTCTATTAAGATGCTTAAAGAAGTTATTTTTCCGAGGTTTGAAGTCCCTAGATATTTAATGACTGATGGTGGTTCACATTTTATTCATGGTGCTTTCCGTAAAATGCTTGCTAAATATAACGTTGATCATAGAATTGCATCTCCATATCACCCACAGTCTAGTGGTCAAGTAGAATTGAGCAATAGAGAACTCAAATTAGTTTTGCAAAAGACTTTCAATAGATCTAGAAAGAATTGGTCCAAGAAACTTGATGATGCATTGTGGGCTTATAGAACTGCATATAAAAATCCTATGGGTATGTCTCCATATAAAATGGTTTATGAAAAAGCATGTCACTTACCTCTCGAACTAGAGCATAAGGCTTATTGGGCTATTAAAGAGCTCAACTATGATTTCAAACTGGCCGGTGAGAAGAGGTTATTTGATATTAGCTCACTTGATGAATGGAGAACCCAAGCTTATGAAAATGCCAAGTTGTTCACAGAAAAAGTTAAAAGATGCATGACAAAAGGATACAAAAGCATGAGTTTAATGTAGGTGATTATGTATTGCTATACAACTCTCGTTTAAGATTTTTTGCAGGAAAGCTTCTCTCTAAATGGGAAGGCCCCTACATTATCGAGGAGGTCTATCGTTCCGGTGCCATAAAAATCAACAACTTCAAAGGCACAAATCCGAAGGTGGTAAACGGTCAAAGAATTAAACACTATATCTCAGGTAATCCTATAAATGTTGAAACCAATGTTATTGAAACCGTAACCCCGGAGGAATACATAAGGGACACTTTCCGGAATGTTTCAGACTCCAAAAAGGAATAGGTATGTGGTACGGTAAGTAAACCGACTCCAAAACAATTTTAAGACAATATTTCTCCGTTTTGGAATATTTAGAAAAATAGGAAAATAAGTAGCAGTCCGGGAAGGACACGAGGGCCCCACGAGGGCGGAAGGCGCGCCCTACCCCCTGGGCGCGCCCCCCTACCTCGTGGGCACCTCGTGTGCCTTCCGGACTCCGTTTTCTTGCACGATACGTATTTTGGTCGGTAAAAATTCATTATATAATCTCCTGAAGGTTTTTACTCCTACATCACGCAATTATCCTCTGTTTTCGTTTCGAGCTGTCCCGCTGCAGATTAGATCAACATGTCTTCCCAGGATTCAGAAGGAGAAAGCTATGTGGATGATTACTTAGCCAATCCTAAGGTCTATGGAGATGTGGAGCACGATGGTTGGACCACGGAGGAAGAAGAGGACTATGAACCCAAGGGGAAGGAGGAGACGAGCTCAGATGAAGATGAAGCCCCATTACCTCAACCTGGGGACATGCACGTGGAGTTCAAAAAGTCAAGTCTCCCTGATAGGGTAAAGAAACCAAAGTTCGAGTTTATCACTTTTCATCTCTTGCAGGAAAATAAGCAGGACCTATGCAAAAAGATATTAACCCTGGAGTGGGAGATTGATGATCTGAGGGATCAAAATGCCGTCCTCAGGCGCAAATTAAGGGAGAAGTCTATGCCATCAACTAAGTCAACATCTCCACCACCTTCTTCACCAACAAGGGAGACATAATCACATGGGTATGGGCACTCCCCTTAGCAACTGCCAAGCTTGGGGGAGGTGCCCCGGTATCGTATCGCAATCACATCTCCTACCTTTACCGTTTTTCTTAGTTCGATCCTATTAGTAGTATCTTGATCTAGTAGAATAAAGTTTATAGCATGATCTAGTTTTGAATTTTGCTTTATGATCTCTCTATGTAATCGAGTCGAGCTATATAATAAAGGTTAGTGTTGAGTCAAGGGCTTGATTGTTTTGCCAGGATCTAGAGTGAATAAAAGAATAGAGAAAAAGAATAAAAAGAAACAAAGAGTTCATATTGATCTTATTGAGAGTGATGACTTCACATAGAAAGAGTATGATGATTGAAAGTTGTTGGGAGTTGACAAACATAGCTTTGGTCATCGTTGCAATTAATAGGAAGTAATAAGGAAAGAGAGGTTTCACATATAGATATACTATTATTGACATCTTTTATGATTGTGAGCACTCATTAAAATATGACATGCTAAAGAGTTGATGTTGGAGAAGGAAGACAACGTAATGAGTTATGTTTTCTTATATTTGAGATAAAGTATGTTGTCATGGATCTCCCAACATGTTGAGCTTGCCTTTCTCCCTCGTGCTAGCCAAATTCTCAGCACCAAGTAGAGATACTACTTGTGCTTCCATAAACCCTTAAACCATTTTTGCCATGAGAGTCCACCATATCTACCTATGGATTGAGTAAGATCCTTCAAGTAAGTTGTCATTGGTGCAAAGCAATAAAAATTGCTCTATAAATATGTATGATTGATTGGTGTGGGAGAAATAAGCTTTATACGATCTTGTGATGTGGAAGAAATAAAAGCGACGGACTGTATAATAAAGGTTCATATCACAAGGGGCAATATAAAGTGACGTTCTTTCGCATTAAGATTTTGTGCATCCAACCATAAAAGCGCATGGCAACCTCTGCTTCCCTCTGCGAAGGGCCTATCTTATTATTATCCTCTACCTTATGCAAGAGTCATGGTGATCTTCACCTTTCCTTTTTACATTTTATCCTTTGGCAAGCACACTGTGTTGGAAAGATCCTGATTGATATATCTAATTGGATGTAGGGGGCATGAGTTATTATTGTTGACATTACCCTTGAGGAAAAAGGTTGGGAGGCGAAACTATAAGCCCCTATCTTTCTCTGTGTCCGATTAAAACTCCGTAACCACAAGTATCGCGTGAGTGTTAGCAATTATGAAAGACTAAATGATAGTTGAGTATGTGGACTTGCTATTAAGCTCTGACGTAGACTCTTTCCAATGTTATGATAAATTGCAATTGCTTCAATGACTGAGATTATAGTTTGTTGGTTCTCAATAAAGTTTATGATTCGTACTCTGCGTTGTGAATGGATTATTACTTGAACATAAGAAATCATATGACAATATCTGTATATGTTGCTGTTATGAGAATAATCATGATGCCTTCATGTCCGTATTTTTATTTTTATCGACGCCTCTACCTCTAGACATGGGGACATATTTATCATTATCGGCTTTCGCTTGAGGACAAGCGAGGTCTAAGCTTGGGGGAGTTGATACGTCCATTTTGCATCATGCTTTTATATCGATATTTATTGCATTATGGGCTACACGTTATGTCATAATACTTATGCCTATTCTCTCTTATTTTACAAGGTTTACATAAGGAGGGAGAATGCCGGCAGCTGGAATTCTGGGCTGGAAAAGGAGCAAATATTAGAGACCCATTCTGCGCAACTCCAAAAGTCCTGAAACTCCACGGAATATCTTACAGTAAATAAAAAAAAATCCTCAACAAAGATGAAGGCCAGGGGGCCCACACCCTGTCCACGAGGGTGGGGGGCGCCCCCTGTTGGGGAACGTTGCAGAAAATTAAAATTTTTCCTACGGTTTCACCAAGATCCATCTATGAGTTCATCTAGCAACGAGTCAAGGGAGAGTGATTGCATCTACATACCACTTGTAGATCGCGTGCGGAAGCGTTCAATGGAACAGGGTTGACGGAGTCGTACTCGCCGTGATTCAGATCACCGATGACCTAGTGCCGAACGGACAACACCTCCGCGTTCAACACACGTACGGAGCGGATGACGTCTCCTCCTTCTTGATCCAGCAAGGGGAAAGGAGAGGTTGATGATGATCCAGCAGCACAACGGCGTGGTGGTGGATGCAGCAGAACTCCAGCAGGGCTTCGCTAAGCAACTACGGGAGGAGGAGGAAGTGTTGCAGGGAGGAGGGAGGTGCTAGGGATTATGGGTGCGGCCACCCCTCCCTCCCCTCCCTTTATATAGGTGCAAAAGAGGGGGGGGAGGGCGCAGCCTTGCCCCTTCCTCCAAGGAAGGGGTGCGGCCAAGAGGGGTGAGGAGTCCATCCTCCCCAAGGCACCTCGGAGGCGCGTTCCCCCTTTAGGACTCTTCCCTCCCAAGTCTCCTTGGCGCATGGGCCCTTTTGGGGCTGGTGCCCTTAGCCCATATGGGCCAAGGCGCACCCCCTACAGCCCATGTGGCCCCCCGGGGCAGGTGGACCCCCCGGTGGACCCCCGGACCCCTTCCGGCACTCCCGGTACAATACCGATAATGCCCGAAACTTTTCCGGCGACCAAAATAAGACTTCCCATATATAAATCTTTACCTCCGGACCATTTCGGAACTCCTCGTGACGTCCGGGATCTCATCCGGGACTCCGAACAACATTCGGTTTGCTGCATACTCATATTCATACAACCCTAGCGTCACCGTACCTTAAGTGTGTAGACCCTACGGGTTCGGGAGACACGCAGACATGACCGAGACGGCTCTCGGGCAAGAACCAACAGCGGGATCTGGATACCCATGTTGGCTCCCACATGCTCCTCGATGATTTCATCGGATGAACCATGATGTCGAGGATTCAAACAACCCCGTATACAATTCCCTTTGTCAATCGGTATTTTACTTGCCCGAGATTCGATCGTCGGTATCCCAATACCTCGTTCAATCTCGTTACCGGCAAGTCACTTTAATCGTACCGTAATGCATGATCCCCTGACCAAACACTTGGTCACTTTGAGCTCACTATGATGATGCACTACTGAGTGGGCCCAGTGATACCTCTCCGTCATACGGAGTGACAAATCCCAGTCTCGATTCGTGTCAACCCAACAGACACTTTCGGAGATACCTGTAATGCACCTTTATAGTCACCCAGTTACGTTGTGACGTTTGGTACACCCAAGGCACTCCTACGGTATCCGGGAGTTACATGATCTCATGGTCTAAGGAAGAGATACTTGACATTGGAAAAGCTCTAGCAAAACGAACTACACGATCTTGTGCTATGCTTAGGATTGGGTCTTGTCCATCACATAATTCTCCTAATGATGTGATCCCGTTATCAACGACATCCAATGTCCATAGTCAGGAAACCATGACTATCTGTTGATCAATGAGCTAGTCAACTAGAGGCTCACTAGGGACATATTGTGGTCTATGTATTCACACGTGTATTACGATTTCCGGATAATACAATTATAGCATGAATAAAAGACAATTATCATGAACAAGGAAATATAATAATAATACTTTTATTATTGCCTCTAGGGCATATTTCCAACAGTCTCCCACTTGCACTAGAGTCAATAATCTAGTTACATTGTGATGAATCGAACACCCATAGAGTTCTGGTGTTGATCATGTTTTGCTCGCGGAAGAGGTTTAGTCAATGGATCTGCGACATTCAGATCCGTATGCACTTTGCAAATTTCTATGTCCCCATCTTGAACATTTTCACGAATGGAGTTGAAGCGACGCTTGATGTGCCTGGTCTTTTTGTGAAACCTGGGCTCCTTGGCAAGTGCAATAGCTCCAGTGTTGTCACAGAAGAGTTTGATCGGCTCCGACGCATTGGGTATGACTCCTGGGTCGGTGATGAACTCCTTCACCCAAATTGCTTCATGTGCTGCCTCCGAGGCTGCCATGTACTCCGCTTCACATGTAGATCCCGCCATGACGCTTTGCTTGCAGCTGCACCAGCTTACCGCTCCACCATTCAACATATACACATATCCGGTTTGTGACTTTGAGTCATCCAGATCTGTGTCGAAGCTAGCGTCAACGTAACCCTTTACGACGAGCTCTTTGTCACCTCCATAAACGAGAAACATGTCCTTTGTCCTTTTCAGGTACTTCAGGATATTCTTGACCGCTGTCCAGTGTTCCTTGCCGGGATTACTTTGGTACCTTCCTACCAAACTTACGGCAAGGTTTACATCAGGTCTGGTACACAGCATGGCATACATAATAGACCCTATGGCAGAGGCATAGGGGATGACACTCATCTCTTCTTTATCTTTTGCCGTGGTCGAGCATTGAGCCGAGCTCAATTTCACACCTTGCAAAACAGGCAAGAACCCTTTCTTGGACTGATCCATTTTGAACTTCTTCAAAATCTTATCAAGGTATGTGCTTTGTGAAAGACCTATGAGGCGTCTCGATCTATCCCTATAGATTTTGATGCCTAATATGTAAGCAGCTTCTCCAAGGTCCTTCATTGAAAAACTCTTATTCAGGTAGGCCTTAATGCTGTCCAAAAGTTCTATATCATTTCCCACCAAAAGTATGTCATCTACATATAATATGAGAAATGCTACAGAGCTCCCACTCACTTTCTTGTAAACGCAGGCTTCTCCATAAGTCTGCATAAACCCAAACGCATTGATCATCTCATCAAAGAGAATATTCCAACTCCGAGATGCTTGCACCAGCCCATAAATGGATCGCTGGAGCTTGCATACCTTGTTAGCATTCTTAGGATCAACAAAACCTTCCAGCTGCATCATATACAGCTCTTCCTTAAGGTAACCGTTAAGGAATGCCGTTTTGACGTCCATCTGCCATATCTCATAATCATAGTATGCGGCAATTGCTAACATGATTCGGTCGGACTTAAGCTTCGCTACGGGAGAGAAAGTTTCATCGTAGTCAATCCCTTGAACTTGTCGATAACCCTTAGCGACAAGTCGAGCTTTATAGATGGTAACATTACCATCCGCGTCCGTCTTCTTCTTAAAGATCCATTTGTTTTCTATCGCTCGCCGATCATCGGGCAAGTCTGTCAAAGTCCATACTTTGTTTTCATACATGGATCCTATCTCGGATTGCATGGCTTCAAGCCATTTGTTGGAATCTGGGCCCGCCATCGCTTCTTCATAGTTCAAAGGTTCACTGTTGTCTAACAACATGACTTCCAGGACAGGGTTGCCGTACCACTCTGGTGCGGAACGTGTCCTATTGGACCTACGAAGTTCAGTAGCAACTTGATCCGAAGTACCTTCATCATCATCATTAATTTCCTCTCCAGTCAGTGTAGGCACCACAGGAACATTTTCCTGAGCTACACTACTTTCCGGTTCAAGAGGTAGTACTTCATCGAGTTCTACTTTCCTCCCACTTACTCCTTTCGAGAGAAACTCTTTTTCCAGAAAGGATCCGTTCTTGGCAACAAAGATCTTGCCTTCGGATCTAAGGTAGAAGGTATACCCAATGGTTTCCTTAGGGTATCCTATGAAGACGCATTTTTCCGACTTGGGTTCGAGCTTTTCAGGTTGAAGTTTCTTGACATAAGCATCGCATCCCCAAACTTTTAGAAACGACAGCTTAGGTTTCTTCCCAAACCATAATTCATACGGTGTCGTCTCAACGGATTTAGACGGTGCCCTATTTAACGTGAATGTAGCTGTCTCTAGAGCGTATCCCCAAAATGATAGCGGTAAATCAGTAAGAGATATCATAGATCGCACCATATCCAATAGAGTGCGATTACGACGTTCGGACACACCGTTACGCTGAGGTGTTCCAGGCGGCGTGAGTTGTGAAACGATTCCACATTTCCTTAAGTGTGTTCCAAATTCGTGACTTCAATATTCTCCTCCACGATCTGATCGCAAGAATTTTATCTTTCGGTCACGTTGATTCTCTACTTCATTCTGAAATTCCTTGAACTTTTCAAAGGTCTCAGACTTGTGTTTCATCAAGTAGACATACCCATATCTACTCAAGTCATCAGTGAGAGTGAGAACATAACGATATCCTCCGCGAGCCTCAACACTCATTGAACCGCACACATCGGTATGTATGATTTCCAATAAGTTGGTTGCTCGCTCCATTGTTCCGGAGAATGGAGTCTTGGTCATCTTGCCCATGAGGCATGGTTCGCATGTGTCAAATGATTCATAATCGAGAGACTCTAAAAGTCCATCAGCATGGAGCTTCTTCATGCGCTTGACACCAATGTTACCAAGGCGGTAGTGCCACAAGTATGTGGGACTATCGTTATCACCTTTACATCTTTTGGTATTCACACTATGAACATGTGTAACATTACGTTCGAGATTCATTAAGAATAAACCATTGACCATCGGAGCATGACCATAAAACATTTCTCTCATATAAATAGAACAACCATTATTCTCGGATTTAAATGAGTAGCCATCTCGTATTAAACGAGATCCTGATATAATGTTCATGCTCAAACTTGGCACTAAATAACAATTATTGAGGTTTAAAACTAATCCCGTAGGTAAATGTAGAGGTAGCGTGCCGACGGCGATCACATCGACCTTGGAACCATTCCCGACGCGCATCGTCACCTCGTCCTTCGCCAGTCTCCGTTTATTCCGCAGCTCCTGCTATGAGTTACATATATGAGCAACGGCACCGGTATCAAATACCCAGGAGTTACTACGAGTACTGGTAAGGTACACATCAATTACATGTATATCAAATATACCTTTAGTGTTGCCGGCCTTCTTGTCTGCTAAGTATTTGGGGCAGTTCCGCTTCCAGTGACCCTTCCCTTTGCAATAAAAGCACTCAGTCTCGGGCTTGGGTCCATTCTTTGACTTCTTCCCGACAACTGGCTTACCGGGCGCGGCAACATCCTTGCCGTCTTTCTTGAAGTTTTTCTTTCCCTTGCCCTTCTTGAACTTAGTGGTTTTATTGACCATCAACACTTGATGCTCCTTCTTGATTTCTACCTCTGCTGACTTCAGCACTGAAAATACTTCAGGAATAGTTTTCACCATCCCCTGCATATTGTAGTTCATCACAAAGCTCTTGTAGCTTGGTGGGAGCGACTGAAGGATTCTGTCAATGACCACCTCGTCCAGGAGGTTAATGTCCAGCTGGGACAGGCGGTTGTGCAACCCAGACATTTTGAGTATGTGCTCACTGACAGAACTATTTTCCTCCATCTTACAACTATAGAACTTGTCGGAGACTTCATATCTCTCGACCCGGGCATGAGCTTGGAAAACTAGTTTCAGCTCCTCGAACATCTCATATGCTCCGTGTCGCTCAAAATGCTTTTGGAGCCCCGGTTCTAAGCTGTAAAGCATGCCGCACTGAACGAGGGAGTAATCATCAGCACGAGACTGCCAAGCATTCATAACGTCTTGGTTCTTTGGGATGGGTGCTTCACCTAGCGGTGCTTCTAGGACATATTGTTTCCTGGCAGCTATGAGGATAATCCTCAGGTTCCGGACCCAGTCCGAATAGTTGCTGCCATCATCTTTCAGCTTGGTTTTCTCTAGGAACGCGTTGAAGTTCATGGTGACATTAGCGTTGGCCATTTGATCTACAAGACATTTTGCAAAGGTTTTAGACTATTGTTCATGATAATAAAGTTCATCTAATCAAATTATTTAATGAACTCCCACTCATATTTGACATCCCTCTAGTCATCTAAGTGATACATGATCCGAGTTGACTAGGTCGTGTCCGATCATCACGTGAGACGGACTAGTCATCGTCGGTGAACATCTCCATGTTGATCGTATCTTCCATACGACTCATGTTCGACCTTTCGGTCTCTTGTGTTCCGAGGCCATGTATGTACATGCTAGGCTCGTCAAGTTAACCTAAGTGTATTGCATGTGTAAAACTGTCTTACACCCGTTGTATGTGAATGTAAGGATCTATCACACCCGATCATCACGTGGTGCTTCGAAATGACGAACTTTAGCAACGGTGCACAGTTAGGGAGAACACTTTCTTGAAATTGTTATGAGGGATCATCTTATTTACTACCATCGTTCTAAGTAAACAAGATGCATAAACATAATAAACATCACATGCAATTATATAGTAGTGACATGATATGGCCAATATCATATGGCTCCTTTGATCTCCATCTTCGGGGCTCCATGATCATCCTGTCACCGGCATGACACCATGATCTCCATCATAATGATCTCCATCATCGTGTCTTCATGAAGTTGTCACGCCAACAACTACTTCTACTTCTATGGCTAACGCGTTTAGCAATAAAGTAAAGTAATTTACATGGCGTTCTTCAATGACACGCAGGTCATACAAAAAAAATAAAGACAACTCCTATGGCTCCTGCCGGTTGTCATACTCATCGACATGCAAGTCGTGATTCCTATTACAAGAACATGGTCTCATACATCACATATATCATTCATCATTCATCACAACTTTGGCCATATCATATCACAAAACACTTGCTGCAAAAACAAGTTAGACGTCCTCTAATTGTTGTTGCAAGTTTTACGTGGCTGCAATAGGGTTCTAGCAAGAACGTTTTCTTACCTACGTGAAAGCCACAACGTGATTTGTCAACTTCTATTTACCCTTCATAAGGACCCTTTTCATCGAATCCGCTCCAACTAAAGTGGGAGAGACAGACACCCGCCAGCCACCTTATGCAACTAGTGCATGTCAGTCGGTGGAACCAGTCTCACGTAAGCGTACGTGTAAGGTCGGTCCGGGCCGCTTCATCCCACAATACCGCTGAAGCAAGATAAGACTAGTAGCGGCAAGAAAGTTGACAACATCTACGCCCACAACAAATTGTGTTCTACTCGTGCAATAGAGAACTACGCATAGACCTAGCTCATGATGCCACTGTTGGGGAACGTTGCAGAAAATTAAAATTTTTCCTACGGTTTCACCAAGATCCATCTATGAGTTCATATAGCAACGAGTCAAGGGAGAGTGATTGCATCTACATACCACTTGTAGATCGCGTGCGGAAGCGTTCAATGGAACGGGGTTGATGGAGTCGTACTCGCCGTGATTCAGATCACCGATGACCTAGTGCCGAACGGACAGCACCTCCGCGTTCTACACATGTACGGAGCGGATGACGTCTCCTCCTTCTTGATCCAGCAAGGGGAAAGGAGAGGTTGATGATGATCCAGCAGCACGACGGCGTGGTGGTGGATGCAGCAGAACTCTAGCAGGGCTTCGCTAAGCAACTACGGGAGGAGGAGGAAGTGTTGCAGGGAGGAGGGAGGTGCCAGGGCTTATGGGTGCGGCCACCCCTCCCTCCCCTCCCTTTATATAGGTGCAAAAGAGGGGGGGAGGGCGCAGCCTTGCCCCTTCCTCCAAGGAAGGGGTGCGGCCAAGAGGGGGGAGGAGTCCATCCTCCCCAAGGCACCTCGGAGGTGCCTTCCCCCTTTAGGACTCTTCCCTCCCAAGTCTCCTTGGCGCATGGGCCCTTTTGGGGCTGGTGCCCTTGGCCCATATGGGCCAAGGCGCACCCCCTACAGCCCATGTGGCCCCCCGGGGCAGGTGGACCCCCCCTCTGGACCCCCGGACCCCTTCCGGCACTCCCGGTACAATACCGATAATGCCCGAAACTTTTCCGGCGACCAAAATAAGACTTCCCATATATAAATCTTTACCTCCGGACCATTCCAGAACTCCTCGTGACGTCCGGGATCTCATCCGGGACTCCGAACAACATTCGGTTTGCTGCATACTCATATTCATACAACCCTAGCGTCACCATACCTTAAGTGTGTAGACCCTACGGGTTCGGGAGACACGCAGACATGACCGAGACGCCTCTCGGGCAATAACCAACAGCGGGATCTGGATACCCATGTTGGTTCCCACATGCTCCTCGATGATTTCATCGGATGAACCACAATATCGAGGATTCAAACAACCCCGTATACAATTCCCTTTGTCAATCGGTATTTTACTTGCCCGAGATTCGATCGTCGGTATCCCAATACCTCGTTCAATCTCGTTACCGGAAAGTCACTTTACTCGTACCGTAATGCATGATCCCGTGACCAAACACTTGTTCACTTTGAGCTCATTATGATGATGCACTACCGAGTGGGCCCAGTGATACCTCTCCATCATACGGAGTGACAAATCCCAGTCTCGATTCGTGTCAACCCAACAGACACTTTCGGAGATACCTGTAATGCACCTTTATAGTCACCCGGTTACGTTGTGACGTTTGGTACACCCAAGGCACTCCTACGGTATCCGGGAGTTACACGATCTCATGGTTTAAGGAAGAGATACTTGACATTGGAAAAGCTCTAGCAAAACGAACTACACGATCTTGTGCTATGCTTAGGATTGGGTCTTGTCCATCACATCATTCTCCTAATGATGTGATCCCTTTATCAACGACATCCAATGTCCATAGTCAGGAAACCATGACTATCTGTTGATCAACGAGCTAGTCAACTAGTGGCTCACTAGGGACATATTGTGGTCTATGTATTCACACGTGTATTACGATTTCTGGATAATACAATTATAGCATGAATAAAAGACAATTATCATGAACCAGGAAATATAATAATAATACTTTTATTATTGCCTCTAGGGCATATTTCCAACACCCCCATCCTAGGGCGCGCCCCCTACCTCGTGGGCCCCCTGGTGGCTCTCCGATGTCCATCTTCTGCTATATGAGGTTTTTCGTCGAGAAAAAATAGGAAGCAACCTTTCGGGACGAAACTCAGCCGCCACGAGGCGGAACCTTGGCGGAACCAATCTAGGGCTCCGGCAGAGCTGTTCTGCTGGGGACACTTCCCTCCGGGAGGGGAAAATCATCGTCATCATCATCACCAACGCTCCTCTCATCGGGAGAGGGCAATCTCCATCAACATCTTCACCAGCACCATCTCATCTCCAAACCCTAGTTCATCTCTTGTATCCAATTCTTGTCTCCAAGTCCGGATTGGTACTAGTAGGTTGCTAGTAGTGTTGATTACTCCTTGTAGTTGATGCTAGTTGGTTTATTAGGTGGAAGATCATATGTTCAGATCCAATATGCATATTAATACCCCTCTGATTATGAACATGAATATGTTTTGTGAGTAGTTACGTTTGTTCTTGAGGACATGGGAGAAGTCTTGCTATTAGTAGTCATGTGAATTTGGTATTCGTTCGATATTTTGATGAGATGTATGTTGTCTATTCTCTAGTGGTGTTATGTGAACGTCGACTACATAACACTTCACCATTATTTGGGCCTAGAGGAAGGCATTGGGAAGTAATAAGTAGATGATGGGTTGCTAGAGTGACAGAAGCTTAAACCCTAGTTTATGCGTTGCTTCGTAAGGGGCTGATTTGGATCCATATGTTTCATGCTATTGTTAGGTTTACCTAAATACTTTTGTTGTAAGAACAGCACCCAAGCACTGGTCCACCCACATATCGAATTATCAAAGTACCGAAAGCGAATCATATGAGCGTGACGAAAACTAGCTTCACGATAGTCCCATGTGTCCTCGGGAGCGTTTTTCCTATTATAAGAGTTTGTCCAGGCTTGTCCTTTGCTACAAAAAGGATTGGGCCACCTTGCTGCACTTTATTTACTTTTGTTACTTGTTGCTCGTTACAAATTATCTTATCACAAAACTATCTGTTACCACTTATTTTAGTACTTGCAGAGAATACCTTGCTGAAAACCGCTTATCATTTCCTTCTGCTCCTCGTTGGGTTCGACACTCTTACTTATCGAAAGGACTACGATAGATCCCCTATACTTGTGGGTCATCAATGATCTCTCACTAAATTTCAAGATAAAAGTGTTCTCCCTGAGTATGCACCATTGCCAAAGTTCGTCGTGCCCAGACACCACGTGATGATCGGGTGTGATAAGCTCTACGTCCATCTATAACGGGTGCAAGGCAGTTTTGCACATGCAGAATACTCAGGTTAAACTTGACGAGCCTAGCATATGCAGATATGCCCTCGGAACACTGAGACCGAAAGGTCGAGCATGAATCATATAGTAGATATGATCAACATATTGATGTTCACCATTGAAAGCTACTCCATTTCACGTGATGATCGGTTATGGTTTAGTTGATTTGGATCATGTGATCACTTAGAAGATTAGAGGGATGTCTTTCTAAGTGGGAGTTCTTAAGTAATATGATTAATTGAACCTAAATTTATCATGAACTTAGTACCTGATAGTATCTTACTTGTCTATGTTTGATTGTAGATAGATGGCCCATGTTGTTGTTCCATTGAATTTTAATGCGTTCCTTGAGAAAGCAAAGTTGAAAGATGATGGTAGCAATTACACGGACTGGGTCTGTAACTTGAGGATTATCCTCATTGCTGCACAGAAGAATTACATCCTGGAAGCACCGCTGGGTGCCAGGCCTGCTGCAGGAGCAACACCAGATGTTATGAACGTCTGGCAGAGCAAAGCTGATGACTACTCAATAGTTCAGTGTGCCATGTTTTACGTCTTAGAACTGGGTCTTCAACGACGTTTTGAACATCATGGAGCATATGAGATGTTTCAGGAGTTGAAGTTAATATTTTAAGCAAATGCCCGGATTGAGAGATATGAAGTCTCCAACAAGTTCTATAGCTAAAAGATGGAGGAGAATAGCTCAAGCAGTGAGCATGTGCTCAGATTGTCTGGGTACTACAATCGCTTGAATCAAGTGGGAGTTAATCTTCCAGATAAGATAGTGATTGACAGAATTCTCTAGTCACCACCACCAAGTTAGTAGAACTTCGTGATGAACTATAATATGCAAGGGATAACGGAAACGATTCCCAATCTCTTCGTGATCCTGAAATCGACGAAGGTAGAAATCAAGAAAAACATCAAGTGTTGATGGTTGACAAGACCACTAGTTTCAAGAAAAGGGCAAAGGGAAGAAGGGGAACTTCAAGAAGAACGGCAAGCGAGTTGCTGCTCAAGTGAAAAAGCCCAAGTCTGGACCTAAGCCTGAGACTAAGTGCATCTACTGCAAAGGGACTGGTCACTGGAAGCGGAACTACCCCAAGTATTTGGCGGATAAGAAGGATGGCAAAGTGAACAAAGGTATATTTGATATACATGTTATTGATGTGTACTTTACTAGTGTTTATAGCAACCCCTCAGTATTTGATACTAGTTCAGTTGCTAAGATTAGTAACTCAAAACGGGAGTTGCATAATGAACAGAAACTAGTTAAGGATGAAGTGACGATGGGTATTGGAAATGGTTCCAAGATTGATATGATCATCATCACACACTCCCTATACTTTCGGGATTAGTGTTGAACCTAAATAAGTGTTATTTGGTGTTTGCGTTGAGCATGAATATGATTTGATCATTTTTATTGCAATACAGTTATTCATTTAAGTTAGAGAATAATTTTTGTTCTATTTACATGAATAAAACCTTATATGGTTACACACCCAATGAAAATGGTTCATTGGATCTCAAACGTAGTGATACACATATTCATATTGAAGCCAAAAGATGCAAAGTTAATAATGATAGTGCAACTTATTTGTGGCACTGCCGTTTAGATCATATTTGTGTAAAGCGCATGAAGAAACTCCATGCTGATGGGCTTTTTGAATCACTTGATTACGAATCACTTGATGCTTGCGAACCATGTCTTTTGGGCAAGATGACTAAAACTCGGTTCTCCGGAACAATGGAGCGAGCAACAAATTTGTTGGAAATCATACATAGTGATGTATGTGGTCCGATGAATATTGAGGCTCGCGGCAGGTATCGTTATTTTCTGACCTTCACAGATGATTTGAGCAGATATGGGTATATCTACTTGATGAAACATAAGTCTGAAATGTTTGAAAAGTTCAAAGAATTTCAGAGTGAAGTGGAGAATTATCGTAACAAGAAAATAAAAGTTTCTACGATATGATCGCAGAGGTAAAATAGTTGAGTTACGAGTTTGGCCTTCAGTTAAAATATGTGAAATAGTTTCACTACTCACGCCATCTGGAACACCACAGTGTAATGGTGTGTACGAACGTCGTAACCGTACTTTATTAAATATGGTGCGATCTATGATGTCTCTTACCGATCTACCACTATCGTTTTGGGGTTTTACATTAGAGACAGCTGCATTCACGTTAAAAAGGGCACCATCTAAATCCGTTGAGACGACACCGTATGAATTATGGTTTATCAAGAAACCAAAGTTGTTATTTCTTAAAGTTTGGGTTACGATGCTTATGTGAAAAAGTTTGAACATGATAAGCTTGAACCCAAATCGGAGAAGTGCGTTTTCATGGGATACCCAAAATGTTGGGTACACCTTCTATCACAAATCCGAAGGCAAGACATTCGTTGCCAAGAATGGATCCTTTCTAGAGAAGGAGTTTCTCTCGAAAGAAATGAGTGGGAGGAAAGTAGAACTTGATGGGGTAACTGTACCTACTCCCTTATTGGAAAGTAGTTCATCACATAAATCTGTTCCTGTGACTACTACACCAATTAGTGAGGAAGCTAATGATGATGATCATGTAACTTCAGATCAAGTTACTACCGAACCTCGTAGGTAAATCAGAGTGAGATCCGCACCAGAGTGGTACGGTAGTCCTGTTCTGGAGGCAAGGTTGAAAAAGCGTTATTAAGCGTACGCCTCGGCGCGCCTCAGCGCTCAGCGACAGCCCATCGCGTAGCCTTGGGCCTAATCGGTGTTGTAGGCGGGCCCATCGCTTAGGCGGATCCAGGCGTGCGCCTAGGCATGATAGAGCGCAGAAAAGCGCCGAGGAGGCGGCGCAAGGCAGAGCAAGGCGGACCGGAGATGGAGCGGGAGAGGTTGCAAGCATGGACGGGAAGGAGCGAGAAGATCGCTAGAAAATGGAGAAGATTGCGAGAAGTTTGCTGGCTGAAGGAAAGTAGAGATTAGGGTAGGCTTTGCATATATATACACACAAAAGGGGTGGCAGCGGCTCGATCTATTCCGTCGTCGCTTTGTCCTCCGGCTGCCGAGACAAAGAGATTCACCTCATCCTCTCACCACGCAGCCATGGTTTCTTCATCCCCGCCATCCCGTGCAGCCATCTGAGGTCCCGCCTTCTTCCGTACTGTAGGTGAGCTGCCAAATCGATTTCGTCAATCCCCTCTCTTCTTGTGTACTATGTGCCTGTGTGCTGCCTCTATCGTCCCCTGGATTGCTAGTTGTTTGCTAATTGCTGCTCTATCCTTCTCATGGAATTACTTGATCTGTAGTTTCTGTATTGATATTGATTTATCTAGATTACTAATTGGATGTAGTTTGATCCATCCCCCCAGTGGTGAATCTAGGATTGCAACTCAGGGGCTGCCACTCAGTTTTATTTCATTTTGCAAAGATCTCACAATTTAAATGTCATAGAAGCACCACAAATTCACGTAGGAGTACCATAGTCTAGTCAAACAATAAATGATAGTTATTTTGTTCGTTCTGCAACTGATTTGTACATACCTTGATGCTGTTATGGACGAATTTGCTCACGCATATACAAGATTTAACAAATAAGAAGTAATTAGTATTTGGGCATAAACAATATTATGGGAGAAAGAACTTTGCTCAGGCTCAAGGTCAAAGCTGCCCCTGGTCTTGCCTAGTCTATCGCAGCATGCCGACATGCTCATGCTCGTTGGCAGCCGGCTCGGCAGTGCTCCATCTGCCTAACTTGCGCCTACTGCTGTTGGCCGCCGCAACAGATGGCCTGACCACCCTACACACTAAACATATGAATTTTTCTGTAGTGAACACTTCTAATGGAATAAGACATGACTGAAAATAATTATAACTCCCTGATGCAGTTGTTCTCCACAGCTCATACTACGAGGAGGTTAAAGAGGGCTGGTCATATCTAGCACCTAAAGAAGCAACAGAAGTATCGACTAGTCTGAAGGTAATCAGGCTGGGCACTATTGATGTTAATGACGTTCGTTTTATGATTGTCTCAGTTAATTAAGTTATATACATGGCATGATGCCAAGATGTGACACTGGACGGTACTAGTAGTAGAGTAGAAGAAGGATCATATTCTGTTGCATGATGCCAAAATAGGACGGTCACAGTAGCTGCTACTATTACACTAGTCTAAAAATAGGGTCATATGCGTGAGTGTGGCTGCTGTTAATCTTGAATGTACAGATATGAGGTTATTTCACATCATACTTCAAATTACTATATCAGAGGGGTTGTTCAGTTGACATAAAAAGGGAATTGCTTCTGGATCGGTATGAAGCATTGCAAGATAAAATAATTTCCGAATGCTACACATTTATTAGCTTGTAAGTTGCAATGCAAAAAATATGTTCTTTTTGGTTTCCTCCGTGGTAGTTTTTGTATTATCTATTTAGTATTTACTTCACGGCAGAAAGTTTCTTGGGATTTGTCGATATACAGCTTCTTGCCTACTTTATATGGCTCTGCATATACTATGATATTATAATTTAATAATTTATAATTTTATATTGCTTCAATTCTAGGATCTGGACATACGCATACACGTACAAACAAACTTTATTGCATTCTTGCTTTGATTATTGTCTGCATTTATGCCTACTTGTGGTCTAGACTTTGGTAGATCTGGTCCATTTTTTTAGAAACAGCAATGCGAATTACTGAGCTATTACTTGTTGTGTATTTGATTATTTGTAGGATGTCCGACACAAATGCAACATCGGCATCGCAGGAAGAGAATGTCCTTAAGAAAAAGTCAGATGATGTGGGATGGGAGTACGGGAGTCTAGCTGATGTTTCCAACAAGGATAAAGTGAAGTGTATATTCTGTAACCATGTGAGCACGGGAGGTGTTTATCGTCACAAGCAGCATGTGGCTCATATTGGGAATGCTGTGGTCAAATGCAAGAAAAGCTCTCAGGAAGCTAAAGACAGGTGCAAGAAATCTCTTGAGGATGCATCTAATGAGAGGAGGGAAAAGACTGCCCGTGAGCAAGAGCTTAGACAAAGTGTGAACATTTCTCGCGTTGGAGATGAAGAAGCTTCGAATATTGGAAGCGCGGAGCCACACAAGTTAGGTCCTATTGACAAGTGGGCACGGCCTATTGATCCTAAATTGACTCAAGCTGAAGCCTTGCATCAACAGAAGATAAACAAGGAACTTTGGAAAAAGAGAACACATGAAGTGCAACAGTATGTGGCTAGATGGGTGTACAATCATGGTAATTAAATATTTATTTTTACCCACACTGCCATTTATAGTTTACTTCTTTGTAATGTTTGACCGTTGGTTGCCTTCTCACTTACTAATTTTGTTTGTATTGCATTTGTAGCTATACCATTCAATGCTTGTGACAACGATGATTTCAAGTTAATGTGTGAAGCCATTGGGAGGTTTGGCCCTGGATTTGAGCCGTCATCTAAACATGACCTTCGAGAGACTTTGCTGAGTGAGGAACATGCAAGAGTGAAGAGTTTGCTGCAAGAACGTGATGCTGAAAAGATGAAGAATGGCTGCTCCATTATGACTGATGCTTGGTCAGATAGGAAGAGGAGAAGCATAATGAACTTGTGCACAAACAGTGCTGATGGTTCTAGTTTTATAAGGTCGAGTGAGATGTCGGCTGTATCGCACACAAGTGAAGTCATCTTCCAATTAGTGGATGAAGCAATTGAAGAAGTAGGTCCTGAAAATGTGGTCCAAGTAGTTACTGATAATGCTTCTAATAACATGGGGGCAAAGAAGATGTTGGAGAAGCGTCTGAACATGTTTTGGAGCTCTTGTGCGACGCACACCATTAACTTGATGTTGCAAGGAATTGGCTATCTGCCAAGGTTTAGTAAGGTACTTGAAAAAGCAAAAGCATTCACTATCTTTGTCTATGGGCACACACGGACCTTGGACTGCATGAGACACTTCTCTTCAGGGAAAGAGATCATAAGGCCAGGGGTCACTAGGTTTGCTTCTGCTTATCTAACTTTGGAAAGCCTTCTAGACAAAAAGGATCAACTGAGGAAGATGGTGATTGATGGTAGATGGGACAAACTAAGAGAAGTTAAATCAAAAAAGGGAAAGGTAGCAACAGCTATGATGATGAGCATGGCTTTTTGGAAAGATTTGAAGCTTTGCTTGAATGTCTTTGAGCCTTTGGTAAAAGTCCTTCGTTTGGTTGATGGGGATGTCAAGCCATCTATGGGTTTTGTCTATGGAGAAATAGTGAAGGCAAAGAAAGAGATCAAGGAAGTCTATGGCAATGTGGAGTCATGTTACAAAGATGTGATTAATATTGTTGAGAAAAAGATGAAAGATCGACTTGACTCTCCGTTGCACTTGGCTGCATACTTACTGAATCCATATTATAGCTATGCTGATACTAATATTTTTGATGATGGGACAATAACCGAAGGGTTCATTAGTTGTGTGGAGACCTTTTATTATGGTGATGATGACAAGCAAGATCAAGCTGTCAATTTTGAATTAAAGAGATTCCAGAATAGAGAAGGATCATTTGCAAAGAAGCTTGCGAGGAGTTGTCAGAATTTTGATTATAATGCAGGTATGCAGTGTAATTTTGTAAAGTCTAATTTATTCAGTATATATTCAGAATTTATGCAATACATTGTTCACTTGATTCTCTGCTTTCATTCATAGCATCTTGGTGGAGGCTCTATGGAACTGAAGCACCAGCTCTACAAAGGATGGCTGTGAGAATCCTCTCATTGACCTCAAGTTCTTCGGTCTGTGAAAGGAATTGGAGTACCTTCGAAAATGTTAGTCTCCTACTCTCTAATCTCACATCTAAGCTACAGTAGTCCGTCACATGTCAAAATATTCCCTGTTCTTAATCCTTATGTTTTTTCCTGTTGCAGATTCATACAAAGAAAAGAAATAGGCTAACTACAGAACGTCTAAACTCTCTTGTGTTCATACAATTCAACTTGAGAATGATGGCCAAGAAACAAATGATCAAGGAGAAGAAGATCATTGATGTCCTCTTATCCGCTGAAACTATCGAAGCTCAAGGTTTTCTTTTTGAGGGCGGAGATGATTATGCAGAAGTCGTCTATAGGGATGATGATGAGGAGGAGATGGATAGTACAGGGATGCCAGGGAGTGGCATTGGAGAAGCGATGGGAGTCAATGAACTGCTCCAGCCACGTAGAAGTGCGAGACTAAGACAACTTTATGAAGAAGAAGAATTCAATTCTGAAGAAGAGGAGTTTGATGATGATGAGGAGATGCATTCAGATGAGGAGAAAGACTATTGATAATTGAGGAGCCCAAATGCAGGGTGTCTTTTCTTAAGTACTTTTTTATCTCATATCTTTATGTCATTGAGTCAAACTGTTCGTGTGTGCGTCCGTGTGGAATTTCCCTTATTGGTTTGTGAGAGAAGTCTTCCCAATAAGATTCTAGGAATTAAAGAACTTCATTTTGATGTGTGAACTATTCAGCTCATAATTTATAATGCTATGCCAATTGGGTATTGTGTGATATTTGCCTCTAATATATTTGAATATTTGATTTTTTCTATGGGCGTATTATTTCCCATTGAATAGACTATTTAGCTCTCCACGTTGCCTGATGTATGTTATCTTTATCACCACATTGTCTTTCTAACGTACTATGGTAGAAAGTCTACCCAAATAATTCTCCTCCTAACCTGCTACGCCTAGGCGCCCCTTGCCCCGCCTAGGCTACGCCTAGGCAGGCTAGGCGCTAGGCAGAGAGTCACCGCCCGCCTACCGCCTAGCGCTTTTTCCAACCTTGTCTGGAGGTCATGTTACTTGACCTTGACGAACCTACAAACTATGAGGAAGCGATGGTGAGCCCAGATTCCGCAAAATGGCTTGAGGCCATGAAATCTGAGATGGGATCCATGTATGAGAACAAAGTGTGGACTTTGGTTGACTTGCCCGATAATCGGCAGGCCATCAAGAATAAATGGATCTTCAAGAGGAAGACGGACGCTGATAGTAGTGTTACTATCTACAAAGCTAGAATTGTCGGAAAAGGTTTTCGACAAGTTCAAGGTGTTGACTACGATGAGAGTTTCTCACTCGTATCTATGCTTAAAGTCTGTCCGAATCATGTTAGCGATTGTCGCATTTTATGAAATCTGGCAAATGGATAAACAAAACTGCATTCCTTAATGGATTTATTAAAGAAGAGTTGTATATGATGCAACCAGAAGGTTTTGTCGATCCTAAAGGTGTTAACAAAATGTGCAAGCTCCAGCGATCCATCTATGGACTGGTGCAAGCATCTCGGAGTTTGAATATACACTTTGATGAGTTGATCAAAGCGTATAGTTTTATACAGACTTGCGGTGAAGCCTGTATTTACAAGAAAGTGAGTGGGAGCACTACAACATTTCTGATAAGTATATGTGAATGACATATTGTTGATCGGAAATAATGTAGAATTATTCTGCAAAGCATAAAGGAGTGTTTGAAAGGAGTTTTTCAAAGAAAGACCTCGATGAAGCTGCTTACATATTGAGCATCAAGATCTATAGAGATAGATCAGAACACTTGATAAGTTTTTTCAATGAGTACATACCTTGACAAGATTTTGAAGTAGTTCAAAATGGAACAGCCAAAGAAAGATTTTTTGCCTGTGTTACAAGGTGTGAAATTGAGTAAGAGTCAAAGCCCGACCACGGCAGAAGATAGAAAGAGAATGAAAGTCATTCCCTATGCCTCAGCCATAGGGTCTATAAAGTATGCCATGCTATGTACCAGATCTATTGTATACCTTACACTGATTTTGGCAAGGGAGTACAATAGTGATCTAGGAGTAGATTACTAGACAGCGGTCAAAATTATCCTTAGTGGAATAAGGATATGTTTCTCGATTATGGAGGTGACAAAAAGGTT
Source organism: Triticum dicoccoides (assembly GCF_002162155.2). Lineage (NCBI taxonomy): Eukaryota > Viridiplantae > Streptophyta > Magnoliopsida > Poales > Poaceae > Triticum > Triticum dicoccoides. The sequence continues at coordinate 43,593,522 of NC_041391.1, read as the reverse complement.
CATCGTAAAAGGGTTACGTCGATACAAGTTTTGGCACTGATCCAGATGACTCTAAGTCTTCATCTAGATACATACTGAAAGTGGGAGCAATTAGCTAAAGTAGCTCCGTGCAGAGCATTGTAGACATAGAAATTTGCAAAATACATACGGATCTGAATATGGCAGACCCATTGACTAAACTTCTGTCACAAGCAAAACATGATCACACCTTAGTACTCTTTGGGTGTTAATCATATAGCGATGTGAACTAGATTATTGACTCTAGTAAACCCTTTGGGTGTTGGTCACATGACGATGTGAACTATGGGTGTTAAACACATGGTGATGTGAACTATTGATGTTAAATCACATGGCGATGTGATCTAGATTATTGACTCTAGTGCAAGTGGGAGACTGAAGGAAATATGCCCTAGAGGCAATAATAAAGTTATTATTTATTTCCTTATATCATGATAAATGTTTATTATTCATGCTAGAATTGTATTAACCGAAAACATAATACATGTGTGAATACATAGACAAACAGAGTGTCACTAGTATGCCTCTACTTGACTAGCTTGTTAATTAAAGATGGTTATGTTTCCTAACCATAGACATGAGTTGTCATTTGATTAACGGGATCACATCGTTAGGAGAATGATGTGATTGACTTGACCCATTCCGTTAGCTTAGCACTTGATCGTTTAGTATGTTGCTATTGCTTTCTTCATGACTTATACATGTTCCTATGACTATGAGATTATGCAACTCCCGTTTACCGGAGGAACACTTTGTGTGCTACCAAACGTCACAACGTAACTGGGTGATTATAAAGGTGCTCTACAGGTGTCTCCGAAGGTACTTGTTGGGTTGGCGTATTTCGAGATTAGGATTTGCCACTCCGATTGTCGGAGAGGTATCTCTGGGCCCACTCAGTAATGGACATCACTATAAGACTTGCAAGCATTGTAACTAATGAGTTAGTTGCGGGATGATGTATTACGGAACGAGTAAAGAGACTTGCCAGTAATGAGATTGAACTAGGTATTGAGATACCGACGATCGAATCTTGGGCAAGTAACATACCGATGACAAAGGGAACAATGTATGTTGTTATGTGGTTTGACCGATAAAGATCTTCGTAGTATATGTGGGAGCCAATATGAGCATCCAGGTTCCGCTATTGGTTATTGACCGGAGACGTGTCTCGGTCATGTCTACATTGTTCTCGAACCCGTAGGGTCCGCACGCTTAAAGTTCGATGACGGTTATATTATGAGTTTATGTGTTTTGATGTACCGAAGGTAGTTTGGAGTCCCGGATGAGATCTGGGACATGACGAGGAGTCTCGAAATGGTCGATACATAAAGATCGATATATTGGACGACTATATTCGAACATCAGAAAGGTTCCGAGTGATTCGGGTATTTTTCGGAGTACCGGAGAGTTACGGGAATTCGCCGGGGAGTATATGGGCCTTATTGGGCTTTAGAGGAAAGAGAGAGGAGAGGCCGCGCGCCCCCCCAAGGCCTAGTCCGAATTGGACTAGGGGGAGGGGCTGCACCCCCTCCTTCCTTATCTTCTCTCTCCCCTTTCCTTGACTCCTACTCCTACTACTTGGAAGGGGGGGAATCCTACTCCCGGTGGGAGTAGGACTCCTCCTAGGGCGCGCCATAGAGAGGGCCGGCCCTTCCCCTCCTCCACTCCTTTATATGGGGGGAGGGGAACCCCTTAGAGAGACAACAATTGATCGTTTGATCTTTTAGCTGTGTGCGGTGCCTCCCTCCACCATAGTCCACCTCGATAATACTGTAGCGGTGCTTAGGCGAAGCCCTGCGTCGGTAGAACATCAACATCGTCACCACGCCGTTGTGCTGACGAAACTCTCCCTCAACACTCGGCTGGATCGGAGTTCGAGGGACGTCATCGGGCTGAACGAGTGCTGAACTCGGAGGTGCCGTGTGTTTGGTACTTGATCGGTCGGATCACGAAGACGTACGACTACATCAACCGCATTTTGCTAACGCTTCCGCTTTCGGTCTACGAGAGTACGTGGACAACAGTCTCCCCTCTCATTGCTATGCATCACCATGATCTTGCGTGTGTGTAGGAAATATTTTGAAATTACTACATTCCCCAACATCTTCTACTTCAACTTATAATTTTATTTTTTTACTATTCTACTATTGTATCCCCTGCCATGCAAGAATTTATGTCTTGGATAAGATTGGTTTCAGTACTATGGAAAGTACTAAGGTAAAGAGAGTTGACTTGAGGACCGAGCATGTTATACTTTTGCCGTAAAGTTATACAATGCAGACACCTACACCTATTTTGAATGCAAAAAATTGGAGAGCACTATGGAAGACTTATACATTTGAGCCTGATATGCTTATCACCTTCGATATTCGTCCGGAACATGATATTGAAGGTAATAACGACATTTGGGTCGATGTGCAGACGCCTCCAGTTCTACCATTATGTGAGTTTCTCAACCATATTTATTAAGTAATTTATATGATTTATTCAAAAATAGTTGACAACTAATTTCTATTGACAGCTTATTGATACGTCTCCAACGTATCTATAATTTTTGATTGTTCCATGCTATTATATTATTTGTTTTGGATGTTTAATGGGCTTTAATATGCTCTTTTATATTATTTTTGGGACTAACCTATTAACCGATGGCCTAGTGCCAATTCCTGTTTTTTTGTCTATTTAAGTGTTTTGCAGAAAAGAAATACCAAATAGAATGAAACCTTCATGATGATCTTTCTCTGAACAAACGCAATCCAGAAGACTTGTAGTTGAAGTCTGAAACTCCGCAAGGCAGCCACGAGGCAGGAGGGCGCGCCCAGGGGGTAGGCGTGCCCCCACCCTCGTGGGCCCCAGAAGCTCCGCCGACCTATTTCTTTCGCCTATATATACTCTTATACCCTAAAAACATCAGGGGGGAGCCACGAAACCACTTTTCCACCGCCGCAACATTCTGTACCCGTGAGATCCCATCTTGGGGCCTTCTCCGGCGCTCTGTCGGAGGGGGAATCGATCACGGAGGGCTTCTACATCAACACCATAGCCTCTCCAATGATGTGTGAGTAGTTTACCACACACCTTCGGTTCCATAGTTATTAGCTAGATGGATTCTTCTCTCTCTTTGATTCTCAATACAAAGTTCTCCTCGATGTTCTTGGAGATCTATTCGAAGTAATATTCTTTTGCGGTGTGTTTGCTGAGATCCAATGAATTGTGGATTTATGATCAAGTTTATCTATGAATAATATTTGGTTCTTCTCTGAATTCTTATATGCATGATTTGATATCTTTGCAAGTCTCTCTGAATTATCGGTTTAGTTTGGCCTACTAGATTGATCTTTCTTGCAATGGGAGAAGTGCTTAGTTTTGGGTTCAATCTTGCGGTGTCCTTTCCCAGTGATAACAAGGGCAGCAAGGCACGTATTGTATTGTTGCCATCGAGGATAAAAAGATGGGGTTTATATCATATTGCTTGAGTTTATCCCTCTACATCATGTCATCTTGCTTAATGCATTACTCTGTTCTTATGAACTTAATACTCTAGATGCATGCTGGATAGCGGTCGATGTGTGGAGTAATAGTAGTAGATGCAGAATCGTTTCGGTCTACTTGACACGGACGTGATGCCTATACTCATGATCATTGCCTAGATATTCTCATAACTACGCTCTTTTTTATCAATTGCTCGGCAGTAATTTGTTCACCCACCGTAATATATGCTATCTTGAGAGAAGCCACTAGTGAAACCTATGGCCCCCGGATCTATTTTCCATCATATAATCTTCTATTTTCCATCATATAAGTTTACGATCTACAAACCTAGTTTCCTATTTATTTTATTTTGCAATCTTTACTTCCCAATCTATACAACAAAAATACCAAAAATATTTATCTTATTATCTTTATCAGATCTCACTTTTGCGAGTGACCGTGAAGGGATTGAAAACCCCTTTATCGCGTTGGTTGCAAGGTTCTTGATTGTTTGTGCATGTACTAGGTGACTTGCGTGTTATCTCCTACTGGATTGATACCTTGGTTCTCAAAAACTGAGGGAAATACTTACGCTACTTTGCTGTATCACCCTTTCCTCTTTAAGGGAAAACCAACGCATGCTCAAGAGGTAGCACTTATTTCCATTCAAGCAAACCTGTCCGGCGCTTGGTAGACAACACCTACTGCTGTCTCGGGGCTGAACTAAATTGCGAGGAGATAGGTCATTATGTTTCATGGCTTGAGGATCTTGATACTATCAAGACAGGTTATTTTCCTGGACTTCGAGATATTAGTACTCAAAACATGCGACCACTAGTGTGCGTATTGAACTATGGTCATATCTATTTAGGAAAGATGGTAAGACTTTTACTACTTGTCCTCAGTGCATCTTTTGCATACATTATTTTTTAAGGTAAACTTCATTGCTAAGTATGTTACTACGATGTTCTTCAACAGGGACTCCCGATGATAGTTGTGCCTCATTGGATCGAGGCTAAAGGTCGCATGAAAATGGTTAGCTTACGGCCAAGACATCCTACATTGCACATGAGTGCATTCAGGATTTCTCGAAGTGACAAGTCTTAATAGCAAAGACTGGAGCAAAATTGTGAAGAATCGCAGCAGAGAAGTACTAGGGGGCAGCAATCAGAAGCGCAACCCACAATTAGGGGACAGGTTCATCCGCATGCTCCAATATGATGAAGCATGAGTGCTACACATGTTCTATACTATTTTACTTGAGAGAGAGCAGCAGGAGTGATTAGCCAGCTAGAAAGAGTTTGAAGATAATGATGTAATACACTATGACTATGATGATTAAATAGCTAGTGTTGGTGGTAATGACTATGATGATTGTTATTAGCTAGTGTTGGTGGTGATTAGATAGCTACACTATGACTATGATGATTAAATAGTGTTGGTGGTAATGATTATGATGATTATTAGCTAGTGTTGTTGGTGATGATATGATGCAAGAGTTTTTATATTAATATGATGATGATGTTGATCATGATTATCATGATGATTTGTTATTATGATCATAATTAGTTATTATATCATAGGTGGAAGGAACGCGGATTAGATTCATGTTGATGGATCAAAAAAAAAGTGACCAAAAGTTGAATTAGTAGGATCGTCGTCCTAATTCAACTTTTGATTCATCCGAATGAATCTAATCCATATTTCTTCCTCACAATGATATATTAATTCATCATGGACATAATGATATAACAACCTCTTAATTGGTATTGTATCAAAATTTGTATAACCGCGTATAAACACACTAAAATAAAAAATGAAAAAAAGAATAGTGGTAGCGTGGGGCACGAAAAAAGCTATTACTAGTTAGATTAGCAGCAGCGCTTGTATGAAAAGCGCTACTGCTAAGTAGCTATAACAGTATCGTGGGTAGGAACGCGCTACTACTAAGTGTTAGCTGTAGCGCCATATCAGTAGCGCAGTACCCCGCGCTACTGATAGCCCTCAGACCCGCGCTACTGCTAGGCTTTTTGCTAGTAGTGTTGGCAGGTCGGCTGTGGCGGCGGCTGGCTTGTTCCATTGGCGGCTCGTCCATAGATAGCTTGTGTCAGTCTTTGACCCCTCTCCTCATCATCGGGCGCTACTTTCGTCGAAGGGTTGGCCCTCCCACAGACCATCGCTCGTCTCGCGCCCGGCAGCAGGACCCAACTCGTCTCGCGCCTGGCAGCAGGACGGATCGATGGGGGCCAGTTTTTGGCCGGCCTATTGGGTCTCGGCATTGGGGCCACCCAGGGGTGCGAAAAGAAGATCCTTTCCGCTCATCTCTTTGGCTGGGTTAGCGGCTTGTCTTGGGTGAGATGGTGTCTAGGTCTTGGATGCCGGTGCAGCGGCCTTGGTGGTGGTACCACGATGCTCATGGGCAGAGCCCGTGGCGTGGTGCTGCCAGGTGGCCATGGCCGCATGGGCGGTGTGGTCCCCGAGGTGTGGCGTTCTGTGGCGGTGAGTATTGCCCGGGGTGAAAACCTGATCTATCTTCGGACGGACCGACGGCAGCAAAGTTCGTTCCCTTCTTGAAGGCATCATCGTGGCTTTCATTGCCCGCGTGTTGCTCCAGGGGAAACTCTGATCCTCGGGTCGGGCGGTGGCGATGCTCTAGTGCTGTAACCTTCTTGAAGGCGCCGCCTTGGAGCCCACAGTTCGTCATATGTGGCTTCATATCATCGCGGTGACGTGTTCATGGTTGAGGTCCTCCGGTTGCTCTTGTAGTGCTAGGGATGGTGTTGATGCGCTCAGCGCCAATGTATCTTGGCTTGGGTTTGTGCGTGTGTTCCGGTGGCGTGCGTTTGTATCGAATTGTGGATGATCATTGCTTTATATATAAAGTGGGGCGAAAGCCTTTTTCGATAATGTATTAATATCACAAAGATATTAATTACACCTGTCATCTCTATCAACAAAATGTCTCAAAGACATACAAATATACACAGCCAAAAATAGAAGAAAAAACACTTCATCCCGGTGATTGACGAATCTAGCACGGAAATGAAGGGTTGCTCAAAACATCAAGTTTCTAAGTCTAATTAGCAAATGCATTGCAATTTACATGTTAAATACCTCAGTATAATTGTCAAGTAATGTGTTTAGCTGAAGGGTGTGGTGAGGTCTCACTCGACTGCCTAAGTCTCAGTCAAGTGATATACTACCTCACTAGTATAAACGGAGCTTTATTACCGGTTCGTCAGGGCCTTTAGTTCCGGTTCAACACGAACCGCCACTAAAAGCCCACCACGTGGCGCGAGCCCGCGCCGTGTTATGGGGGACCTTTAGTACTGGTTGGTAACACCAACCGATACTAAAGTTTTTTTTAATTTTTGGAAATAAATTTTGATTTTTTCGATTTCTGATTTTCTGAATTATTTGACGATTTAGTCTCTAATCACCCCTCATAACTGCTCAAGTGTGGATCACTCATTCCAAATCGTCTAACTTCCCGGCCGATCACCCATCCTCTCACAACTCCAGCCTGAACACGCTTAGCTTTCGAGTTCTATTTCCCCTAATTTCCAATTCTACACTTCTTGTTTTTCTGACAATAGTAAGCTGTCAATCCTATTAACCCTCTGGAGTTTAGCTTGAGCGTTAGGTCACACGTTTCACCGTTTGAGTTTGAAACTATTATTTTAAAAAAACAATAATTAATTATTAACACTAATATTTCTTGAATAAGTAGTTTGACCATAGTTTGACCATAGTTTGACCAGATTTGACCAAAATTCAAAAAACTAAAATAATTATTTAGTAACACTAATATTCTTGAATAATTATTTAGTAACACTAATATTTCTTGAATAAGTAGTTTGACCACAATTTGACCAAAATTCAAAAAAACTGGAACTTGAGCATATCTTTTTTCTTTTTAGAATTTGAGGATTCTAAAAATGTGAAAAACTGCCTATGGCGGTCAAAATCGGATGCGGATTTTCGTGCTGAACATTTTGATATATTATACGTTTTTTTCGACATCGTATGCAAAAGATATAGTTGTTTTACTTTTTCATCACACTTTTTTGCAAAACATGTCCAAATTTAAGTTTTTAAATTTTCCTAATTAGTAGATGTAGTGACATAACTACATCAAGAAGGATTTTAATTTTTGAAGTTTTCATCATTTTCTTTTGTTTTTTTCAAAACTGAAATGACGATACACCGAAGGGGGTAGAGTTTGAAAATTGCCCTGTAGTGTCGGTTTGTGTCTCCAACCGGGACTATATGTTAAGACCCGTTTAGTGCCGGTTTGTGACACAAACCGGGACTATAGGTTAGACCTTTAGTCTTTGTTTGTGTCACAAACCGGCACTAAAGGGGCTCGTGGGGCCCCGGCCTGATGCCAGCCTGCCACCGCCCCTTTAGTACCGGTTCGTGGCACGAACCGGTACTAAAGGTTCAACACGAACCGGGACTAATCCATAGCCGTACGAACCAGGACTAATGGTACCATTAGTCCCAGTTCAGTTACAAACCGGGAGTTATGTGCTTCACATTAGGCCCTTTTTCTACTAGTGCATCCGTCCTGATTTATTAGTCCACTTTGTATTCTGTGTTAAATTTTGACTTTAAATTTAGCTAACAAAATGTTAATGCTTGTAATAAAAAATAATATAATTGGAAACTATGTTCAAATACAATAATTGGAAACTATGTTCAAATAAAAATCCAACGATATAATTTTGGTGACATGCATTAATATTTTGTTAGTTAAATCCCTAGTCAAAATTTGACACAAAATACAAAAGAGACTTATAAACCAGGACGGAGGTAGTAGTATAAGAAGAAAAAAGAGAAAACTAAAAAGAAACTTTGTGTACGAATCTTCATGGAGGATCAAAGTAATATAGCGTAGGAAAGGGGTTCAACTATCGCAACATGTAACAAGACACACGAATGGCTCCCTCTCCTCCTCTCCTCTCCTCCCACCTGCTCCACCTCTCCTCATGGATCTAGCCAAGGATCCACGCCATGGAAGGGCTCCTGCATTGGGATTTCAACCCTGGCCTTGCAGTGGCCGATCAGGTACGTCGTCGGTTTGGCGAGACGGTGCACTTCTCTCCTTCGCGCAAGACCAAGGAATTTTTCTTGGTTGTATCCTTTTCTTCAGTTTCATTACCCCTCAATGAGGAATCTGTGGGGGTGGCCTTACAGTGCTGCATTGGTGGTCATCATCTTGGGTTTAAGGTCTCTAAGATTTTTGAGAGGTCCTTTCGTTTTTCTGTGGCCGGGAACAAGGTTGGACATTTTATTCATGGCCTCAAGGACCGTATCTGGCCTGATTTCATCTGTCATTTCCACCTGTTCAATGGTCGTTTCAATGGTTTCAAGCACTTGGATTCTCGTTGGCATGCGGATGAGAGACTAGAATCTATTGCTCATCATAGTCCTGTGGCGGTGTGCATTGCTCCTACGGTTTTCTCACAACCCTCAGGACATGATCCTTCAACCTCTAATGAGTTGTGCAAATTTGGACTCGTGCCTATCGTTTCAATGGATTTCACTGATAAGAACAGTCATGAAGCCTCATGTTCTTTCGAAGCACCGCAATCCCATGAGCACGATGTACGTTCCATGGTGCTTTCGGAATCCGCAGACACGAGCATTCAATGCCCCGAAGAATCTTCGGAGCCTTTACTTCAGATTGGCGCTTTCCAGTTTCCATGCAATATCATTTATGCGAAATTGCCGAAAAGTTTCCTTGCGTCGGCGTTCAAATATGCTCCTCCAAATACTTCCTGGACGCCTTTGCTATCCCAGGCTCATATGACGGATTTATTGCGGGCAGGATATAACTCCAGGGAAGTGAATGATTTGGTTCTTGCTTGGGGCGTTCTTTGTGCTAAATGTTTACAATGGGGGCACGACAAATTTAATTGTCACGCCCGGATTATTTGCCTGCATTGTTCGGCCCCAGGGCACAAAGGGATTAATTGTCCGTCTCGGCCTCGGGCTTCTTTAAATGGCAGGGCTTTTATGGGTGCAGATTCGAATCTTTCAGTCAAATCATCTCACTCTGGGCAGCAAATCAATTATCCAACTGCGGAGCAAACTTACCCGTCTACGACACTACGAACACCTGGCGCAATCTTGCTGGCGGCGTCCATGGGCCCAACGTTGGCAATGGAGACCAAAC
>NC_041391.1:43567060-43583657 GCF_002162155.2 Triticum dicoccoides | reverse complement strand
CCACCTTTGACGCCCCGCATTCTCCCCCTTTGCCCGCCCCGCTTCCCAATGCAGCAGAGCGCTCTGCTCTAGCACCACCTCCACCCCTGCAAAGCACCACCTCCGCCGCCGCCGTCGACACCAACGCCCCGCCCACCACCATGGCCAACTACCCTGTCAACCCCCTTCCCTTCCTTCCGCCTGGCTGGTCCGTTGAGCCAGGGCCAGCAGATCGCAAGGTTAGGGCGGACATGGCTGTCAGTCCCATCCCGCCCCTGAACAACAACTTCCTCGCCATTGCCGAGGCCAGCCGGTTCGTGCCCCTGCATCTCCGGGAAGATCTTCGCAACACGATTGAGGGCTTGCTGCATGAGGCTGGACTGCACACCACTGAGACCTCTGATCATCCGCTGGGAGTTAGTATGTTTGCCATTGCCAATTCTTTCATCCGCGACACTGCAGTAAACACCACTTTCCAGCTTGATGATGAGGATCTAGTGATTTCTTTTGTGCGTCACAATGCCGCTCTTAACATGCGCAACACCACCTATGGTCCTGAACTTTGGCCTATGTACATCGGCTTTCCGGATGATTATCAGACTGATTTCTATCTTCAGCGTTCGGTTGATGATTACGGCAGGCTAGTTTCTTGGAATAGCCCTAATGCTGATCGCTCTATGGTGCTTATTAAGGTCAGAGTCATTCACATGCGCCTCATACCCAAGAGTATTGTCATCCGTCAGTTAGGTGGAGATAGAGCTTGCTGGACCGCTGCTATTTTCATTCTCCGTGGAACTGATTGGAATGCCCATGATCCTGAGGTTCCAACAGCTGATGAAGAACTACCTCCAGCTAATGGTGTTCCGCATCCTATGTTTGGAGAGGGCCTCGCGGCGGAGCAACTCTACCAACAATAGCTTCAGAACTGGTTGCTTCAAAATGGGATCGGTAATGATCAGGCGCCTCACCTGGCTCCTCAGCAGGATGGGCCACAAGATGCCCAGTGGGACCCATGGCCGCAGCCTCCTGTTCCTCAAATGCCAGCTGCTCTGGTGAACTTCCAATCATGGCTGGCTGCTCAGGGTCTCCGTGTTCAAGATGGAATTCTTCCTGAAGATAATGATACTGACAGTTTGAATTCTGTTTGGTATGAAACTGCCTCTTCGGCAAGCACTCAGGGCTCCTCTCTTGGTTCCAACGGTCAAATCAACACTCTTTTTGTGGCTCCTCCTGAGGTTTTAAATGTCATCAATGTGGATGTTGCAATTTCGGCTGCAACCATGAATGTCAGTATCTCTGTTGAGGGCATGGAGCTGGCTACAGTGCTAACTTCAGACTTGATCCCGAGGAATGTTTTCACTGCCTATCTCTCAAGGGCCATCCTGTCTGTGGTTGCTGCTTTTGGGCCCTGGGCTCTGGCTATGGGTTGCCTCCACTAGAATTTTAGACAGCTCCTTCTCGCTCTATCCTTCAGGTGACTGATCAGTCGTCCACTCACATGCTGTGCTTCTCTCCGCGCATCCTGCAGGCCACACCAACCTCGGTGCATATCAGTGAATTGACACCAGCTAATGAGCATCCTGCAGATCTGCCCTCTGAACATCTTGGTGCTCCCCCAACTCACACTGTTGATAGGACTAATATGATCCTGATGTCCTCAAATGATACCATTGCCCTGGATGCAGATCACACTACTCTGAGCTTGCTGCCATCAGAAACTTCTCCTTTGGGTGCTTTTCCTAGCTTGGCGCCACCTGCTGTCCCCAGAGTTGGGCCTCCTATGGTCTCTCATAGCCCACTTGAGAATGCCTCTGACTTGGGTCTTGCTCAAGTCCTGTCTGACGAGCTGGGACCTTCTGCAGCCCGTCCTCGCCACTCTAAGCTCAAAGCTCATATGGTCACTACTGAAGTTAGACGCAGCACAAGATCGACGCGCTTTGATGGCTTCCGAGTGCCACAAGTATCTGATGCGCGCCCTACCGTATCCAAAGTGAAGCCCAGGGTGATACCTTCTCCTGCTCCAAGCTCCAGCACCATGGTCATGGATCAGGCACCACCACCAACTCCTCTCCGCACCATGCAGGATATCGGCATCTTTCGTTGCGCTATCCCGCCTCAAGAGCTTACTGAAGCTGCTCTGCTTGCTTCTGAAGATGTGGCTACCAGCCACAATAGCCAGGAAGGCTCCTCTTCGTCTTCAGCTTAACTTCGCGGTCTCTTATGCCACTTTTGCGTAGCTGGAACGTGCTATGTTGGAATGTGCGTGGGTTAAATTCAGACAAAAAGTTATTAGCGTTGTCGAACGCGATCTCTGTTAGTGGTTGTGCCATCGTTTGTTTGCAGGAGACTAAAAAACCTGTTATCGATCTAGCGTTTATTAAAACTTGCTGCCCTAAGCGTTTCGATAAATTTGCTTATATTCCTTCTCACGGGGCTTCGGGTGGTTTACTTATAGTTTGGAACAGCTCCATGTTTTGTGGCTCGATTGTTCTCCAGGAAGATTTTGCTCTGGGAATTCAATTCACTAGCACCATCTCTGCCCAAGCATGGACACTCTATAACATCTATGGTCCTTGTACTGGGCCTTCTCGGGCCATTTTTACTCAATGGCTCTATGACAGGGATATTCAGGCAAATGAGGATTGCTTATTTCTGGGGGACTTTAATTATATCAGAGGGCCTGAAAATCGTAACAAGCCAGGTGGTGATGTCAACGATATGTCCACTTTCAATGATATTATTCGCAAACTAAACCTAGTCGAATTACCTATTAAGGGTAGACTATACACCTGGAGCAACATGCAACATGACCCACTCCTCGAGCAACTCGACTGGTTTTTCACGTCCATGCACTGGACAAGTATTTACCCCAATACCATGGTTAAACCTCTCTGTAAGCCCACATCTGATCACACACCATGTGTTGTCACCATTGAGACAAAAATCCCTCGCGCCAAGCTATTCAGGTTTGAATCCTATTGGCTTATGCACCCGGGCTTCATGGACGTGGTTAAACGAGTTTGGGATAAACCCATTGCGGTGCATAATGCTGCCACTGTGCTCTGCCGTAAATTCAAACGTCTCCGACAGGAGCTCAAAGCATGGAGCAAAGGTATCTCACGGCTCTCGGTGGCTATTGAGAACACAAACAAAACATTGGAAGAGATTGGATGGGCTGGAAAATCAGCGGTCTCTCACACTACCAGAGAGCAATTTTCGCAAGATTATCAAGAATCATCTCCTTCGGCTTTTGGAATATCAGAAACAGTATTGGAAGGAAAGATGTACTGTCCGATGGGTTAAATTTGGTGATGAAAATACCAAGTTTTTTCAAGCAATGGCCACTGATAGATATCGTAAAAACAACATTGCTAATCTGCAAACTACGGATGGGTTAGTCGTGGAAGGTCACAATGGAAAGGAGGCCCTGCTTTTCCATGCATATTCAGATAGACTAGGCACCTCTAGCCCAACTCAGATGCATTTTGATCTTCCGTCTCTAATCCGGCCCAATGCAAACTTGGATCACCTCACCCTTCCCTTCATGCATGAGGAAATTGACTTGGTAGTCAAAGAGATGCCAGGCGATAGGGCACCTGGTCCGGACGGATTTAGTGGTCTATTCCTTAAAGCTTGTTGGCCAATCATCAAAAATGATTTCTACTCGCCGTGTGATCAATTCCATGCAGGAACTCTTAATCTCCATAGCATTAATGAGGGGTTGATTACTCTTATCCCGAAGAATGGATCCCCATCCACAGTTAATGACTACAGGCCAATCACCCTACTCAATTGCTGCCTTAAGCTCATTACCAAGCTCCTGGCTAACCGTCTCCAAAAGGTCATTCTGAAAATTATCCATCGTAACCAATATGGATTCATTCGTGGGAGATCTATACAAGATTGTCTTGCATGGACATTTCAATACATTCACCAATGCCAAGCCTCCAAGAGACCGATCGTTCTGCTTAAGTTGGATTTCGCCAAAGCTTTCGACATGATCGAGCATGATCCCATGATCAAGATTATGAAACATATGGGCTTTAATGACAGATGGCTGTCCTGGATAAATGCTATTTTTTCCTTGGGCCGATCCTCAGTTCTCTTAAACGGTGTTCCGGGAAGACAGTTCCATTGCAAGCGTGGGGTCAGGCAGGGCGACCCATTATCTCCACTTATCTTTGTGCTGGCGGCCGACCTCCTTCAGTCAGCCATTAATGAAGCTTATAGAGAGGGCAGAATACAACTTCCTTTTCCAGCCACGGGACAAATGGATTATCCTATCGTCCAATACGCCGATGATACAATCTTACTTATGCCTGCATGCCCTCAGCAAGCCTTGATCATTAAAGACATCCTTACCAGATATGCACAGTCCATCGGCCTTAAAATCAATTTCCACAAGTCCACACTAATTCCCATAAACTTGGAAGCAGATATGGCTGCACAACTTGCTGCTATCTTTGAGTGCACAATTGGTTCCATGCCGTTCACATACCTAGGACTGCCTCTGGGCACGTCTCGGCCTACCCTTCATGACTTTATGCCCCTGGTCAGCATGGTGGAAAGAAGCTTGTCGTCAACATTGTCCCTCATGTCCCATGCTGGCAAGTTGACTCTACTCAACTCCACAGTTACATCATTACTCATCTATGCCATGTGCACGTTACACTTTCCACCAAAGCTCATTGAACTCCTAGACAAAATTAGGCGTCGATGCCTATGGATCAAAAAGACTGAACAAGGTGATAAGTGTAACTCTCTGGCAGCCTGGGACATGGTATGTAAACCTAAAAATAAGGGAGGACTTGGTGTGCTTAATCTTCGTGCACAGAAGAAGCATTGCTTCTGAAGTTCCTGCACAAGTTTTACAACAAGTTGGATATACCTTGGGTGCAGCTCACATGGGACTCCTATTACACCCAAAAAATTCCACATGCCTCTGATCCAGTCGGCTCTTTCTGGTGGAAAGACGTACTCAAGCTCACACCTAAGTTTCGTGGGATTTCTGAAGTCAATATTGTGTGTGGAACCACGGCTTTATTTTGGAAAGATTTGTGGTCAGGGCAAATACTTCAAGACTCCCATCCTCGGGCTTTATCTCACGCTCTGGATGAAGATATCTCGGTCAAAAACTTCCTAGGGATCACATCGCTGGGAGAAACTTTCCACCTGCCCTTGTCCCCTCAAGACCTTCTGGAGGTTAGAGACTTGCAAACAATTGCGGCTCAGATACAACCATCCACATCACCCACGGATATTTGGCGCTATACGTGGGGTAAGACCATCTACAAATCCACGGACTACTATAAGTTCTTCTTCAAAGACGTCCAAGTGCAACAGATATTCTGCTGGATTTGGAAATCAAAGTGCACGATGAAGTTGAAGGTCTTTGCCTGATTGCTCTTCCACGACAGGCTCAATACGAGGAACATGTTGAAAAGGAGGCACTATAACATAGGAGATGACCACAATTGCCTCTTATGTGGATTGAACATTGAGGAAACAGTGGAACACATAATCTTCACATGCTCTTTCAGTAAGCTTTGCTGGGCCAAACTTGGTATTATTTTGGAACCTTTCCTTGGCCGAATTCAAACTGTTGAAGCTCACAGAAACAATCATCCCACCCCACTTTTCCTAGAGAAATTCATTGTGGCAGCCTGGAGCATTTGGAAGGAGAGGAATAATAAACATTTCAGAGCAATAACACCTTCCCTCAACTCCTGGCTGGACAGATTCAAGAGGGACTTTGGGCTTATTCAACATAGAGTCAAAGAGGAGCATAGGCTCCTTGTGCTGAACCTTGTACACTCCCTTTAGTTGTTTCTGTCTGTTTCTTAGTCTTCTTAGTCTACTTGTCACAAAGTTGGCAAGTTGTATCTCCACCTCCCCCCCCCCACTATGTAAATATCCATTGTACAGTTTGTTTATTTATTATAATATAGTAACACAGTAGGAGCCTTTCCTACTGTTACTGGTCAAAAAAAAGGAATATAGCGTCTACTGAGACATAACGAAGTCTTAGTTGACTGAGACTTAGCGAAACTATTAGCTGAAATAAGATTTCTAGAGGGTAGGCTTAAGCCTATTGAAGCCCCCTAGTAGAATCTCCACTGCCGGTGATCAATCACTAGCATCAGCATTCTAATCACCACCAAAGACAACACCCAGATTACAAAAGAGGTTCCAAAACAACGCCTTCAAGAAGAATACAATGCACAAGCTTTGTTGTTGCCTGATCGAAGATCTTAGATTTTCACCCTGAAGAAAGCTCGAATTCACACAAAAAACAATGCTTTCAACAAGATCAATACCAAGTACAACCAATATAAAGACGGACCTTGAATTTTCATGATGGGCATCGAGACTCGGTACTTGAGGAGCACCACTAAAAAATATAGTCCTCGAGTGTTGTCGCCCCCACTTGCCGAGGCTGCTGATGCAAGTTACCAGACATCTAGCACACAATATTCGTCGCATCCAATACATCCTTCCACCAAAGCTTCAAGACCTTC
The DNA here is from genome assembly GCF_002162155.2 of Triticum dicoccoides. Lineage (NCBI taxonomy): Eukaryota > Viridiplantae > Streptophyta > Magnoliopsida > Poales > Poaceae > Triticum > Triticum dicoccoides. The sequence continues at coordinate 43,577,160 of NC_041391.1, read as the reverse complement.
AATCGCAATCGCCATGACTTTCTCCACCTCTATCAATGTCTTAGGAATCTTAACTTAGACATGTCCTATGACACTGGTAAAAAGTGAAGCTTCACCCTGCCCTCTTGGGGCTGTGCTGGCTGATAATATGAGCGTGCACGACCGGAACTTTTTCAATATAGATATCCAAGGGCAACATATGCCAATCCGTATGAATCTTCGACAGAAAGATCGGAACTCGTCAGCGTCCAGATACAAAAGGTCGACCTCCAATAGAAAGAGGACTTGGCGGAAGAAGAGCGATAGGGCCAAACCAGCACTATTGCGCCAATAACTCCACCAGCCGACGGCCACGGCAGAGCCGGCCGCCCGCGACCCACGCCGCCCTCAGCGTGCCTTGCTCGAGCAACCAGATTGGTGCGTCCGCTATCCGGCAACTCCGACCGCCCAGCGGTACACCACCTCGACATGTGACACGCCGCCATCATGCTGCCATTGCTAACGAGCTCCGATGCGCCGCCACGCTACTGTGCATGCCGTGGGTGCTGCATCCAGGCCCGTCCGCCTCGGTCCGCGCTAGAGGCCCCGCGCGAGGAGACGAGACCACCCCACTGTCACCGACGACGACTGGGCTTCGCCTGGTGGCACATGCTGGCGGCGACAAGGGAGGGGAGAGAGGAGGAGGTGGATCCCCGGTGCCAGCGACTGGTTTACCTCCGGTGACGCGCGCGGGGCACATCACGGGAGCGATCCGTTTTTCGCAGGCTCTGGCGAGAAGGCTAGTCTTCCCGTGCTGTGAACTCTTCCCTGGTTATCTGACAAAGACAAGCAGAAGATCATTACATACTATTTTCCCTTTTTCAGTTTGCTCCATTAACGAGCTGAAAAGCTGGAGAGGAAAAGGTGGAGACTGCATGGAGCCGGCTGCATGTTGGGCAGAATGAGCCCAACTCCAACGCGCGATTCCAAATGAACGTCCGGTTCGTCCGTTTTTGGTCCGTTTGAGGTAAAATGGACACGGTTGTCCGTTTACGGTCGTGCACCCAGCGGTGCGCCTAACCGGCACGACAACCTTAAAACGTCCGCATGTTTTGGACTTGCATTTGTGCCCAAAAGAAAACCCAAATATACTTGCAAATAATATGAAAACATAAATATAGACATTAAAAGTCCACACGGCCGCAGTACCCATGTTCACCATAGTTCATAACTAAATAAACTTAATAAAAGACTTTTAAAAAATAGATAAAAATGTCCGCCGCCGTTGCCCGGTGAGGCCACCGTCGTCTCTAGGAGCCTCCCTTCTATGCGTCGTCATCGCTGGTGAGGTCGACATATGGAGGTGGCTGCCAAAGGTGGACAGGGGGCCCTGGTGGACAGGATGCGCCGGCGGAGCCTGCACCACCTCCTCCTGCGGCTCCTGCTCTGGTGACCGTGGCGGTGTGGCTGCCCATGGGCTGCCACCCATCGGTCGGCCATCTCCAGCGCCGTGCACTCCCAGCTCCACCGCTAGCCCACCAGGCGAGGGTACCACGCGGGAACGGGCGGCTCCTCTAGGACCTCCTCCTGCACCTCCTCCTTGATGGCGAGGTCCAACTCTAGGGCTTGGCGTCCGGACAATCGACTATTTGGTTCTTTTTAGTTATGAACCGAGTCCAGAATTTCCTGGCTGATTCTCCGGGCTGTTGACTAATGTAGCTCAAGTCATCGGCGTCAGGTGGTGGCACATATGTTCCCTAGAAGTTGTCGATGAATGCTTCTTCCAGGTTTTCCCAGGCTTCAATGACGATGAGTCCGGCGCGCAGTCTTGTCTTCGGCATTGCAGGGCGGGTTCCTCCTCCGAATACTCCAAGGTAATTATCGAACACTTGAACCGTGTCCGGATCCACAAGATGATCTTCGCATGCCCCCGTAGAGAGAATGATGTTTCACAAATGCAATCTGCTGACAACTTTTTAGGCAACGCGACGTGTCAATATGGCCGGGTCATTATTCGAACCGTTTTCCCACAAACAGCTACAGCGCATATTACAAGGCGGTTTCCTTGACACATCTTGTCGAAGCAGAGATCGTGTCCCCTTATCACGGGATTCTCATCAATACGGGTATGGGTAATCCCACCACGCCATCAAGCGTGGCGCTTGGGAAGCAAGCGATTCTCAACGGGCAAGTTGGGAGGCGCACCGCTTTCGGCGCCTCTATAAAGGGATAAGATTTCCTCATTTTTACCCACGCCTTCTTCCTTCTTTGCCCATTCTTGCCCCCTCGAGCTCCAGCGCCCAAGCCCAAGTCTCCTCCGCACAGCTAGACATGTCCGGAGCAGGAGGCAAGTGGGTGGCTTCCACCGTCAAGGAGAAGCACATCACAAATCTTCGGGCGGCCGGATACTTGGCCGCAGACATAGCGCACCGGCTACCGGATGCTGGGCAGGTCATTCCGACCCCGGGACCCCATGAGAGAGTCGTGTTCATCGCCCACTTCGTCCGTGGACTGGGGTTTCCACTTCACCCCTTCGTCCACGGGCTCATGTTCTACTACGGGCTAGATTTCCATGATCTAGCCATGAATTTCGTCCTCAACATCTCGGTGTTCATCGTCGTATGCGAGGCTTTCCTCCGCATCCGGCCTCATTTCGGCCTATGGCTACAGACCTTCTGCGTGAAGCCGAAGATTGTAAGCGGCCAGCAAGCGGAGTGCGGAGGAGCCATGGTGGGCAAGATGCCTAATGTCACCTGGCTGGACGGCTCCTTTGCGGAGACCGTAAAAGGATGGCAATCGGGGTGGTTCTACGTCACCGAACCGCGCGGCGCCAACTGGGCGGCGGCCCCCGAATTCAGGTCTTGAACCCAAAGCCATGCACTTCTCCCATTGCAAGAACTACCAATCTAGTTGGCCAAACCAAATGGATAATTCGAAGAGACTTGCAAAGATAACTCAATCATACATAAAAGAATTTAGAGAAGATTCAAATATTATTCATAGATAAGCTGGATCATAAACCCACAATTCATCGGTCTCAACAGACATGCCGCAAAAAGAAGATTACATCGAATAGATCTCCACGAGAGAGGGGGAGAACACTGTATTGAGATCCAAAAAGAGAGAAGAAGCCATCTAGCTACTAGCTATGGACACGAAGGTCTGAAGTAAACAACTCACACTTCATCGGAGAGGCTATGGTGTTGATGTAGAAGCCCTCCGTGGTGGATGCCCCCTCCGGCGGAGCTCTGGAACAGGCCCCAAGATGGGATCTCGTGGATACAGGAAGTTGCGGCGGTGGAATTAGGTTTTTGGCTCCTGTTCTGATCGTTTGGGGTACGTAGGTATATATAGGAGGAAGGAGTACGTCGGTGGAGCTTCGAGGGGCCCATGAGGCAGGGGGCGCGCCCTAGGGGGGGGCGCCCCCACCCTCGTGACCGCCTCTCTGGTTCCTTGGCGTAGGGTGCAAGTCTCCTGGATCACATTCGGTGAGAAAATCACGTTTCCGAAGGTTTCATTCCGTTTGGACTCCGTTTGATATTCTGTTTCTTCGAAACACTGAAAAAGGCAAAAAACAGCAATTCTAGGCTAGGCCTCCAGTTAATAGGTTAGTCCCAAAAATAATATAAAAGTGGAAAATGAAGCCCATTATAGTCCAAAACAATAGATAAAGTAGCATGGAGCAATCAAAAATTATAGATACGTTGGAGACGTATCACTATGTAGTGCTTTTTTTATTTAAAATATTACCTTCTGTGCGGCTGTTTATAAAATTCTGAAAGTAGGCAAGTCGTCGGCTTCCTCCCCCACGTAACTAGTACTGGGGTGTTCGTGGAAAACCCGGACACTCTTTATCCAAATGTTTGGTCCCTTAAGGAGGTGTCCGGTGCAGCGAACAAGGCAATCGGACTATGCGGCTTTATAACTTTCACTTAGCCATAGAAGTCTACAATTTTAAATTTCGGCGAAGTCCCTAGAATCCAGAAGGCCGAATCGGGGCGCTATACACGCCTAGATCGGACGAAGCCGATTTATCGCCTAAAGCGGAAATTTTTTAAGGATTTTAAAACCTCTCGAACAGTGACCAGCTCTCGCCACATCATACCGGTCAGTTTTCGGCTTTCTCTACTGAGGTGCTCGTCGGGAAGAACCGGGACACAATCGCAGTAGTTCTCCCTGCGCTACCTTAGCCGATATAACGGAACGTAAGGCACCAAAACAAGGGAGCCGGGCTATCCCAACTATAGACCCAAGACATGATTCGGAGCTGATGCATATAGTGCTATAAGTTTGGGGTACCGCACTGTTGAAAGTGTTCGGACTTTATTTGCCATATTACGGGGCGCCTTGAGAAGCCCCTGGCAAACCGGCCGCACCAAGGTGTGCGGATGCAATATCAAATAAACATTTACAAGAGAAAAAATGCTCAAATAAGAATAATAAGCTGATGCTATATATAATCTCCCATTGACGAAAAATACGTTTAAGCGTACATTTACAATGGATGCGTTAAGCAGAGATAAAATAGGACTATTTGACATGTCCTATCCAGGGGCAGGCTGTGTTCAGATAGATAAAGTAGGTATAATGATCGTAAATAGATTCCACCTTGGTATTTCCTTCTGTGCACAACGTCTGTTGCCTCCTTGGATATCTCTCCCCTATAAGTCCGGCAATTCGGCTCTTTTGAGGATGCTGCGCCAACGCGATGTCCTGAAAGGTAAGAGGGAAAGAGTATGAAAGTATTTGGCGGTTACCCGCACTATTGACTGAGTCGTTGATGCGCCTCCGCCTATGCCCATGGTGTTTTAAGTGCGTAATTGTGTGCGCGTGGCACGAATGCTGCTTTGATGGGGCTTAAGCGGAGGCCGGACTGCTAGTCGCGCTCTTGGCGTGCCTGATGATCCTGTTGCGGGATGCTCCGAACTTGCTTGACTGTGCTCGAAGTTGTTGTCACTGGATTGGTTTGTCGAAGAAGGCCGCATTGTACTTCCGCCGCAACGGCTGCGGTATGTTCTTATGTTCGTAGAGAGCGGTCCATATTTCCGTTCACCGTTATGACCCCGCATGGTCCTGGCATCTTGAGCTTGAGGTATGCGTAGTGTGGTACCGCATTGAATCTAGCGAATGCGGTTCGTCCGAGTAGTGCATGGTAACCACTACGGAAAGGGACGATATCGAAGATTAACTCTTCGCTTCGGAAGTTATATGGAGATCCGAAGACCACTTCCAATGTTATAGAGCCCGTACAGTGGACCTCTACTCCAGGAATTACACCTTTAAAGGTGGTTTTAGTGGGCTTGATCCTTGAAGGATCAATGCCCATATTGCGCACTGTGTCCTGATAAAGCAGGTTCAGGCTGCTGCCACCGTCCATAAGGACGCGCGTGCGGTGGAATCCGTCAATTATTGGGTCTAGGACCAATGCGGCCGAGCCGCCGTGACGGATGCTTGTAGGGTGATCCCTACGATCAAAGGTGATCGGACAAGCTGACCATGGGTTGAATTTGGGGGCGACTGGCTCCATCGCATAGACGTCCCTTAGTGCCCGCTTCTGTTCCCGCTTGGGGATGTGCGTGGCGTAGATCATGTTGACCGTTTTCACCTGGGGGGGGGGGAATCTCTTCTGTCCCCCCGTGTTCAGACGTCAAGGCTCCTCGTCATCGTCACTGTGCAGCCCCTTGTCCTTGTCTTCGGCATTTATCTTGCTGGCCTGTCCGAATACCCAACAATCTCTATTGGTGTGGTTGGCTGGCTTGTCTGGGGTGCCATGAATTTGGCACGAGCGCTCCAGTATGCGGTCCAGACTGGACGGTCCCTGATTATTTCTTTTGAACGGCTTCTTCCGCTGACCGGGCTTGGATCCGCTGAATCCGGCGTTGACTGCCGTGTCTTCAGTGTTGTCGCCGTTGTTCCTTCTCTTATGTCTGTTACGCCGTGGCTTGCCGTTATTGTCGCGGCCATCCGAATTGCTAGAATGTGGCGTAGTGCTGCTGCGAGCCAACCAATTGTCCTCGCCCACGCAAAAGCGGGTCATTAGTGTTGTGAGAGTTGCCATGGACTTGGGTTTTTCCTAGCTGAGGTGTCGAGCGAGCCACTCATCACGGATATTATGCTTAAAAGGCGCCAGGGCTTGGTGTCCGGACAATTGACTATTTGGTTCTTTTTAGTTAGGAACCGAGTCCAGAATTTCCTGGCTGACTCTCCGGGCTATTGAGTAATGTGGCTCAAGTCATCGGCGTCAGGTGGTCGCACATATGTGCCCTGGAAGTTGTCGAGGAATGCTTCTTCCAGGTTTTCCCAGCTGCCAATGGAATTTGTTGGTAGGCTGTTTAGCCAGTACTGGGCTGGTCCTTTGAGCTTAAGGGGAAGATATTTGATGGCGTGCAGATTGTCTCCGCGGGCCATGTGAATGTGGAGAAGAAAATCTTCGATCCATACTGCGGGGTCTGTTGTGCCATCATATGATTCGATGTTTATGGGTTTGAACCCTTCTGGGAATTCATGATCCATTACTTCGTCAGTGAAGCAGAGGGGGTGCACGGCGCCTCTGTGCCGGGCTATGTGGCTACACAGGTCGAATTGCTCTAGGTGGCTATATTCGGCCCGGCCGGACTTGTTGAAGGTGTATCCAGCGTGACGGTCCTCGTCGCGTACCGAGGCGCGCCCCCGCGATCCGTAGATCGATCTTGGCTGTCCTGATTTGTTGCCCCGGGTCATAGTATGTTGGCGTGGGGGTGTTGGCTGGTATGCAGACTGGTATGCCGTTTTATCCCGGCCACGAGGTGGCCGGTCAGCCGTATGGTGCTCGAGTCCGTATTCCTCGGCTGTCAGGACTTCAGTCCATCTATCTGTGAACAGGTCTTGATCAGCTTGGAGTTGCTGCTGCTTCTTTTTCAGGCTCCTCGCAGTGGCTATAAGCCGACGCTTGAAGCGCTCCTGCTCTACGGGATCCTCAGGCACGCCGAACTCGTCGTCGCCGAGGCTAATCTCGTCTTCGGAGGGGGGCATGTAGCTGTCCTCCTCCGGGTATTCGTCCGTCGCCTGTTCTTCTGGGCTGACCTGCTCATCCTCCTGTTTGGCCTGCCCGAAGGCGGGCTGATCAGGGTTGTATTCTTCTTCAGCACCATTCAGATTGTTTTCGTCTCCTGGGCCGGTATTGCTGTGGCGGGGCTTGGAGTGGCACCGACGACGCCCATTCTTTGCTTTTTTCCTGAGGTTTTATCATCCGTTGGCTCATCGCCATTTGTTTCCTTCGGAGTGTCCACCATATATATATCATAAGAAGAGGTGGCTGTCCATCGCCTAGTGAGCGGTGGTTCATGTTCTTCTCCTGCATCGTCGTCCATACCGTTGATGTCTTCGGAGTCGAAGTTCAGTACCTCGGTTAAATCATCAACCGTGGCAATGAAGTGGGTGGTGGGTGGGCAACGAATTCCTTCGCCGCCTGCCTCCCACTTGAGCCGGAGATAGTTCGGCGAAGAGCCTCCTGACAAAGAGAGAGACTTTAATGAGTCCAGCATGTCGCCAAAGGGCGAGTGCTGGAAAATATCCGCAGCGGTGAACTCCATTACCGGAGCCCATCCTGGCCCGACGGGCTCGGGAGTGTGCGGACTGGAACCAACGTCCGGATACGAATCCGGGGGTTCAGAGTCACAGGCCATCGTAGAGGTAAGACCCGTGTTCGGCTCCACCGCCGATGAGTGTGCGACCTGGGGGGGGCGGGGTCCATCCCTCCGTCCTTAGGCAGCGCAGCCTCCTCCGGATCTAGGTCCGGGGATACTACGGGGGTGATGCCCCGAGCTTCATCCGACAGCAGGTCTAAGCCGTGCTCGTCGTGTCTGTTCGGTGCTCCTGGCATAGGCCCAAATCCATCGAAGATCAAGTCTCCGTGGATGTCCGCCGTGTAGTTCAGGTTTCCGAACCTGACCTGGTGGCCAGGGGTGTAGCTGTCGATCTGCTCCAGATGGCCAAGCGAGTTGGCCCGCAGTACGAAGCCGCCGAACACGAAGATCTGTCCGGGGAGGAAAGTCTCGCCCTGGACAGCATCGTTGATGATGATTGAAGGAGCCATCGAGCCTGACAGCGACGACACAGAGGAACTCTCAATGAAAGCACCAATGTCGGTGTCAAAACCGGCGGATCTCGGGTAGGGGGTCCCGATATGTGCGTCAAGGCTGATGGTAACAGGAAGCAAGGGACACAGATGTTTACCCAGGTTCGGGCCCTCTCGATGGAGGTAAAACCCTACTTCCTGCTTGATTAATATTGATGATATGGGTAGTACAAGAGTAGATCTACCACGAGATCGTAGAGGCTAAATCCTAAGAGCTAGCCTATGATGGTATGATTGTAATTGTGATCGGCCTTCTAAGGACCAACCTCTCCGGTTTATACAAGCACCGGAGAGGGCTAGGGTTTACATGGAGTCGGTTACAAGGAAGGAAACATAATATCCGGATCGCGAAGCTTGCCTTCCACGCCATGGAAAGTCCCATCCGGACACGGGCCGAAGTCTTGAGTCTTGTATCTTCACGCTTCAATAGTCCGGACGTTGTACACAGTCCGGCTGTCCGGATACCCCCTAATCTGGGACTCCCTCATCGTGCTCACGCCTACGGCCCGCGTTTTGGGAGGGCTGCTAGGCACGAGGAGAACGCGGTTGCCACGGGCTCGGAGGACAACCGGCAAAAAAAGATTGCCACCGCAGGTCGTGCTCGTCGCGGAGCCACGTATCCCACAACGGTGAACCTACGGCGTACCTGGGGTCGTCCAGCAGATCCGGTGGCAGGTGGGAGCGGCGTCAGTTGATCTCCAGGCGGCGGGCGCGGACGCTGACGGGCACCGGAGGGATGGGCACCCGGTCGGCGGAGTGATGTCAGTTGTTTGGCAAGTGGACATCTCCGCACGGCAATGGCGTCGCCATCTCCCATAGCGCTAGTAGACATCGACGTGGATATACGGCCGGTCCCGATGCCCGGCCGCCGGCGGCGCGATCAGGAAAGCGGGCGGAGCAGGTGGTGCGGGCGGCGCGGATCTGCTGAAGCGGCGGCGGACAGAGGAGGAGCCGGCCTCGTGGTTGTGCTTCCCCTTGATCCAATGTCAGCCCATGGCACCGGCGGGGAGGTGGGCGACTGGGGGTGCGGCGGCGCTGCCTAGGGTTCGCTCTTGTCGGTGCTCGAGTTGGCAGGCCGGCCGGGAAGTGGAAGTTGTGGACTGCCAGTCCACGGCTTTCAATTTAAGAAGGACGACAACCGCAAGATGAGTGGCTGACAGTCGGGGCCCGCCGCGCGTGCACATTTAGTTTGAAGGGTGGAGGTAGTTGGGCGGCCGCCACGTGTCCCCGAGGCGGACAACCCACAAGCGTGTGCCCGTCCGTTCGGCGTTTGTGTGGACGCAAACCGAGCGCATGTTTGCGCCGAAAATGGGGCGGCCAGACACCAAACAGACAAAATTTACGGATGTGGCCGCGCGTTGGGCGGCACAAGGAGGATTAAACTTCAGGAAGAAATTTGGTAACTGATATTACCAGAGAAGATGTAAGTTCACAAAAGGAGACACGAAAAATAAGAAAAATCGCTCGGGTTGGAACCCGGAGAGACCAGCAGTGTACGTACTTGATAACTTCTGTTTTCTAGATCAGATTTCCTGAGCCCCCTTTGCTTCAGAAGCAGATGCATCATTATCTACCAACAAAGCTTCCAGAGCATTTTTCAGGTTCTGCATACCGACTCATATAGTAAGATAGCCGTAGCACAATATTGGATCCCACCTCTAATCATGGACTCCAACTCACACAATATGCAGAAGTTTCTACGACTGAATTAAATAAATTATTTCCAGGACTTAATTAAAGAAATTAACAGAGCGAATATCTACAAGATACAAGCATTATCTTAACTCACATTTTCCCTGCACATATGGAATAACATGTGCACATATGCAATAATGCAAGTGAAGGAACTTGTGCTAGATGTGGGTCAGCTAAATTAACTGAAACCATACATGTATAACAAATTAAACATGACACTTCGATCTTCAGCTTACGTGGCTAAAATTTACCCCCCAAACCCAATAAACATAAGCACAGAAGGATGCACAACAGCACTTGCGAAGCAAATATGCTGATTTATACTACTATA
>NC_041391.1:43558092-43566837 GCF_002162155.2 Triticum dicoccoides | reverse complement strand
TTCGACAATTCGACAATGGTCAGGCCAAAACCAAATAATCGAAGAGAGCTGAAGAACATGTGCATGGCTAGAATTCATACATGTGCATGGCTAGTTCCAATACAGTGCACCTAGAATACATACATGCGCATGACTTGTTCCAGTACAATACACTGGAATATCGATTGATACATTCATGATAAATCTCCAGAGTATATCAAACCAAGAACCAATGCTGGTTCTAGTACAATACGAAAAGCAGCATACCAATCTCAGTCGATGGAATGCGCCTTGAATACATATACTGACTAGTTCTAGTACAATACCTAAACATTGATTGATACATTCATGATAAATCTCAAAAGCATTACATGAGAGCAAACCAATAACCAGTTGATGGTCATCTCATCTCAGCTTCTATCCATTAATTTTACCTCTCAAGGAAGCCTAGGTAACAGCCACTTGTAGATAAACCCAGTCATACAGGCTATCACAGAGCAAGTACCAAGCAGCACTCTATCTTCTCTTGAACAAGAAGGTGCAGAAGACCACCCATAGACCCATCACATATCCAGAACCTATGAGGAACAAAAGCAAAACCATGTCGCTGAGTCCATGTTCCTGGTGCTCTCGGTCTCGAGTAGACGGAACTGGCTCAGGCTCTGAACAATTCCACGATAGTGGAGGGCCACAAAGGCCCGGGTTGCCGATATAAATAGATTCTGGGTCTTCGAGTGTTTGCAGTTGATTTCCTGTTGGTATCTTTCCTCTCAGATTGTTGTAGGACAGGTTCAAGCGACTCAGTGACGTGAGAGCCGATAAGCTTGAAGGGATTTCACCAGACAAATCATTGTGTGATAGGTCAAGTGACTCCACTTGAATTAAGGCGCCAATATTCTCAGGGATTTTTCTGCTGAAGTTGTTCCATGATAAGTTCAGGTTTTTCAATGCTACAAGAGCACCAATTTCTGCAGGGATCTCTCCGGTAATATTGTTACAAGATAAATCAAGATTCACCATATATATGATTTCTCCTGTATATAGTCTCTCTTGACCTTTCATGAGTATCGTGAAATTCTCAGCATAGTCAACTGCTTGATTTTCACCATACTCTCTTCCAGAAGTTAACGCATTCTGAAGATCATCAAAGTTGTCTCTTGTTTGTGTCATGCCTGTACAATTAACAATAGATCTCGGTATGCTCCCTGATAAATTATTGTATGCAAGGTCCAGATACTGAAGATCAACAAGCTTCGTAAGCTCGACTGGAATTTGACCATGAAACATATTGGATCTCAGTCGTAAGAATGACAAAGATGATAGCTTCTCCCCAATCCATGCTGGTAAAGTCCCAAAGAATTGATTATATCCAAGATCAAGAAAGATGAGTTGTGGACATTTCTGGAGAAGTGAAGGAAATTCACCAGAGAGGTTGTTGTTTCTCAAGCTTAGATTAACGATGCTCAGAGTCAGATCTGTCATGTTTGTGCTGGACTTGTTGACTAGGCAATCGGTAATTGATTCATTGAGGTTATTTCTTGATAGATCTAACAACCACAATGATCGCAATCTGCACAAAGAAGATGGAATGGCCCCAGAGATCATGTTGTTATATAGAACTAGTGTTTCAAGCCCTGGCGCCCCAAAGTCTAATGGTAGTGGCCCAACTAGATTGTTCCGACTGAGATCCAGGTCGGTTAGATTGATGGGAAGTTTAGGTATTGGACCACGAAGCTGGTTAGAACTGAAATCCATTACCTCTGCTCTCATAAATTCCATTGTTGATGGGAGCGCTCCTGTAATCTGATTATTTCGAATATTCAGATAGTCTGCTGAGGAAGTTGCTATCCAAAACCAACCTGGTACCATGTCATTTATTCTTGCGTTTGATATATCAAGACTCCGTACGGGTGCTTGCCATCTAAGCCACATTGGGAATTTAGGCCCTAGCTGGCATGACCGAAGTCCAATCCAATTTAGGCTGAAAGGAGGAACCCAAGTTGGACTCACTGTGATGGCAATGGAGTTGTCTGACAATGTCAATTCCTCTAACATAGCTAGACGTGATAAATGGCCTTCATGCATGACCCCGTCCAGGTTATTAGAGTTAAGCACCAAGGTTGTTAGCTGTGTGAGCTCTCCTATCCACACCGGCACATGACCATTGAGTTTGTTATCACTGAGATCCATCCAGCTCAGGTTTCTCAAGGGCTCTACTAGTGTAGTCGGCAGGCTTCCAGTCAGATTGCTATATGGTAGAAACAACTTTTGTAGTTTATTCTGTGAACAGCTGGGTAATCGATGGAATAACTCTGTTATACTCCCGTTGATATTGTTCATGAAAGAAACGAATCTCTCCAGATTACATAGGTTCTTTAAGTTGGATGGTATCATGCCCACAAGGTTGTTTGCTGCTAAATCAAGCTCCACAATGGAGGTCATATTACCTATCTCATCCGGAAACGGTCCATAGAAATCATTGAACGAGATATCTAGATTCTTGAGGCCAGTTAAATCCCAAAACCAGTTGGGTGCACTACGTTTATGAAGGTGGTTGCCTGAAAAGTCTAGTGTTTCAAGAGATGACAGATTTGGGAGCAGAAGAGAATCAGGGCTACTTCTAAGCTGGCAAAGGGGAAGGCGAAGAACTTTCAGAGTTGGAAGCATGTTCACCACGGGAAGCCAGTGAGCAATTGTACTGAGGTTCACTTCAGTCATATCTAGGTGCTCAAGGGAAGTTAACCGTGACAACCATGTGATATCAGTGGAGTATGTTCCATGATGGAAAGAATAATCATAACTCTCATAATATTCGGTTCTAAGATTTAAGTATCTTAAGTTGGAGAGATTACCGAGCTGCGGCGGTATCCTTCCAATGAACTGTGACCATGATAGGTCGAGATATCTCAACTTATGGAGAGAACCCATGAACTCCGGTATTTGTATCTTGTCGAAGCTGTTGCAACTGAGATCGAGATACCGCAGATGCTGTAAATCAAGCAATGAGGAGCTTATATTGCCTGCTAGCACCTGCGTCCTATCGCCGCTTTTGCAATAAGTGCCTTGCAGATCCAGCCTGACAACATGGCTGTTTCTGTTGCGGCAATAGACGCCCTTCCATCGGCAGCAGTCATGATCCTTCCATGACGAAAGGAGGTTGGCAGGGTCTGATAGACCTGCCCTGAAGGTGAGAAGGGCAGACCTCTCATTGGAGATACAGGTGGTGTTCGTATCGTTTGGATGCAGAAGAGATGTCTCCTCTGTAGTGCTCTTGGCTTGAGTGAACAAGAGGAAGGCTATGGCTATTTGGATGCAGGAGAGCTGAAGCATGTCCATGGGTGCTTTTGCCATGGATGTATGATTTTCTTCTTCTTCCTCCTTCTGAGGGTTGGATATATGTTTTTCTTGGTGCAGGACACCCCATGTATGTGTGATATAGTATATGTAGTTCCAACTCCTGGTGCCACCTCGACCAGAAAAAAAGAGAACAATTCTTGGTGTCCTGACTGTTGAATTTTCAACGATGGTTAACTGCTTACAGTGACATCTGAGGCGAAATTTCATATGACTGATTGTCGTTTGTACACAGGAACATGACCTGTGCTACGTGTAAACGTTAACACCCGTCATTTGCATGAGAAGGTCACTGGTCGCTATTCTGCTTTTGCCTTGTCTCTGTTATACCGTTTGGGACCAGAGGTAGCAGACCGACCAGGTCTTCCTAAAGCTTGGAATTTAATTGCAGCCATTGGAGAGTGGAGTGGTGCCAAGGATTGACATTTGTCACTCAAATCAACTGAAACCATGCAAGTATCACAAAATAAGTATGACACCCCTAGACACTTAGATCTTCAGACTACCTGGACAAAATTTAGTCCCAAAACCCAACAAACACTTGGGTGGCAAATATGCTGCTTTATACTACTATAAAGCAGAGGCAGACAACTGAACCTTTGAAGTGGTAATCCAGCAAGCAGTCTACTTCATCTGTAAATCGGATACGGTGACATGAGTATAAAAACCATCAAACGGTTACATACAGGACAAAACAAACAAAACAGAGACCACCTCCTACATGGAGACCTCAGCTAGAGCAAGGACTTCGATTTTCTCTCCTATTGCTCTTGCAGAATCGAACATCTTCCAGGCCAGAACAAAATCAGAATCAGCTTCATCACCGGCCATGTTATCATCTTCCTTGCCATCACCGGTCTCATCCTCCTTATATATCTTTGCCATTTGAGTTTGCCCAAGGTATTAATATTTACCATGGGGTAAAAGCACATGGAAAAGAACCATAAATTATCATAAAAAGAAAAGCACCAACAACAAAGCGCATACAAAACACATAATATATACTCAGTCGATGGTATATATGCACCTAGAATTCATACATGTGCATGACTAGTTCCAATACAATGCACCCAGAATACATATATATGCGTGACTTGTTCCAGTACAATACACTGGAATAACAATTGATACATTCATGATAAATCTCCAGATTATATCAAAATACATGTCTAGAGCAAACCAAGAACAACCAGTGCTGGTTCTAGTACAATACGAAAAACAGCATACCACTCTCAGTGGATGGCATGCAGCTTAATACATATCCTGATTATTTCTAGTACAATACCTGAACATCAATATTGATACCTTCATGATAAATCTCAAAAGCATTTATTGAATTACATGAGAGCAAACCAAGAACCAGTGCTGGTAATCTCACCTCAGCTCCTAACCATTAATTTTACCTCTCAAGGAAGCCCAGGTAACAGCCACATGCACATAAACCCAATCATACAGGCTGTCACAGAGCAGAGTACCACGAAACTCTCCATCTCCTCTTGAACAAGAATGTACAGAAGACCACCCAGAGACCCATCACATATCCAGAGCCCATGGCGAGGAAAAAGGAAACCAAGTCGTCACTTGCATCTCCATGGTTTCCTCCTGGAATTGGATCGGGCTGTGACGAACAATTTACAGAGAGAGGAGGACCGCAGAGGCCGGGGTTGCCAATATAAATAGATGCTGGGTCTTCGAGTGTTTGCAGTTGATTTCCAGTTGGTATCTTTCCTCTCAGATTGTTGTAAGAAAGGTTCAGGCGACTCAGTGACGTGAGTGCCGATAAGCTTGAAGGGATTTCACCAGACAAACCGTTGTGCGATAAGTCGAGTGACTCCACTTGCATTAATGCACCAACATTCTCAGGGATTTTTCCATTGAAGTTGTTCCATGATAAGTTCAGGTTCTTCAATTCTATAAGAGTGCTGATTTCTTCGGGAATCTCTCCGGTAAGGTTGTTACAAGATAAATCAAGGTTCACCATATATATAATTTCTCCTGTATATAGTCTCTCTTGACCTTTCATGAGAACTGTAAAATTCTCAGTGTAGACAACTAGTAAATTGTCATCAATCCCGGATATATAATTGAAGGCATACCGAAGATTATCAGAGTTGCCTCTTGTTTGTGTCATGCCTGTGCAATTACCAATAGATCTCGGTATGCTCCCTGATATATTGTTGTACGCAAGGTCCAAATATTGTAGATTAACAAGCTTCGTAAGCTCGACTGGAATGTGACCATGAAACATATTAGATCTCAGTCGTAAGAATGACAAAGACAGTAGCTTCTCCCCAATCCATGCTGGTAAAGTCCCAGAGAACTGATTATTGCTGAGATCAAGAAATATTAGTCGTGTACATTTCTGCAGCAGCAATGGAAATGCACCCGAGAGGTTGTTGTTTCTTAAGCTTAGATTAGTGATACTCAGATCTGTCATGTTTGTGCTGGACTCATTGACTAGGCAATCAGTAATTGACCCATTGAGATTATTTCTTGATAGATCTAATTGCCGCAATGATCGCAACTTGCACAAAGAAGAAGGAATGGCGCCAGAGATCATATTGTTATATAGAAGAAGTGTTTGAAGTCTTGGTGCTCCAAAGTCTATTGGTAGTGGGCCAACAAAACTGTTCTGACTAAGATCCAGGCCTTTTATATTGATGGGAAGCTTAGGTATTAGACCACCAAGCTGGTTAGAACTGAAATCCATTTGTCTTGCTCTCAGAAATTCCATTGTTGATGGTAGGAATCCTGTAATCTGATTATTTTGGATATTCAGAAAATATACTGAGGAAGCTGTTGTCCAAAACCAATCCGGTATTATATCATTTATGCTTGTGTTTGATATATCAAGACTCGTTACCTGTGTCTGCCATCTAAGCCATGTTGGAAATTTAGGTCCTAGCTGGCAAGACCGAAGGTTAACTGTTGTAAGACTGAAAGGAGGAACCCAAGTTGGACTCACTGCGATGGCTATGGAGTTGTCTGACAATACCAATTCTTCTAACATCTCTAGACGTGATAAATGGCCTTCATGGATGACCCCATCCAGGTTGTTGGAGAAAAGGACCAAACTTGTTAGCTTTCTGAGCTTTCCTATCCACAGTGGCACGTGACCAGTGAGACTGTTTTCAGCGAGATACAGCTGGCTCAGGTTGCTTAATCTTTGTACCGGTCTAGATGGCAGACTTCCAGTCAGATTACTCTCTAGTACAAACAAGTCTTGTAGTTTATTCCATGAACAACGGGGTAATCGATGGAATAATTCTGTTATACTCCCGTTCATATTGTTCCCGGAAGCAGCCAATGTCTCCAAATTACATAGGCTCTTCATATTGGATGGTATCATGCCCACAAGATTATTATATGATAAATCAAGCTCCAGAATGGAAGTCATATTACCTATCTTTTCTGGAAACGGGCCATAGAAACCATTGAACGAGATGTCTAGATGCATGAGGCTGGTTAAATCCCAAAACCAGTTGGGCGTGCTACGCTTATGGAAGTGGTTGTCTGAAAGATCTAGTGTTTGAAGCGATGTCAGATTTGACAGCTGAAGAGAATCAGGGTTAGTTCTAAGCTGGCAAGAGGAAAGAGTAAGAACTTTCAGAGTTGGAAGCATGTTCACCAATGGAAGCCAGTTAACAATTGTTCTAAGGTTCACGTGGTCCATATTCAGGTACTCAAGGGAAGTTAACCGTGACAACCACGTGATATCTGTGGAGTATGTGCCATTATGGAAAGAATAATCAAAAATACCGTATGAGGAGAACCCAAGATTTAAGTATCGCAAGTTGGAGAGATTACCCAGCTCTGATGGTATCCTTCCAATGAACTGTGACCATGATAGGTCGAGATAACGCAACTTATGGAGAGAACCCATGAACTCCGGTATCTTATCGAATCTGTTGCAGCTGAGATCGAGATACCATAAATGTTTTAAACCAAGCAATGAGGGGCTTATGTTTCCTGCTAACACATGTGTACTGTGATGACCGAGTTCACAATCAGTTCCTTGGAGATCGAGCCTGACAACATGGCCGGTTCTGTTGCTGCAGTAGACTCCCTTCCATTGGCAGCAGTCATCACCCTTCCATGACGGAAGGAGGTTGGCGGGGTCTGATAGACCTGCCCTGAAGGCGAGAAGGGCAGACCTCTCACCGGCAATACAGCTGGTGACCGTATCATTTGGACGCAGGGCAGATGTGTCCTCTGTGGTGCTCTTGGCTTGAGTGAACAAGAGCAAGGCTATGGCTATCTGGATGCAGGCTAATTGAAGCGTGTCCATGGCTGCTTTTGCCATGAATATGTGTTCTTCTTGGTGTAGGATACCCCATGGTATACATACATGACATATATGTAATCAAACTCTTGGTGTTGCCTGCCAAGATAAAAGTCGCTAGCTGCTGTTTAATTAAAGCAGCCGGAGAGTGAAGTTGAGGGAGCAGACCAATAAGGGCCTGCAGGCTTGTATCCATGCTTATGGAGTTTCTCTCTTGTCCGTTTTGGAATTTGATGTAGCAGGCTTGGGATTTGATTAAAGCAACTGGAGAGTGAAGTTGCATATAATTAATCAGAGCAGTTTGTTTGTAATGAAGAAAAATATGCACAATGTTTTGGTTAGTAGCAATCCTGATTGTAAGCATTCTAGGAATTATACTATAATGTATATGTCCGATGTTGATGTGTGCTCTTATATAAAAACAACTGATGGATTCCATTGGTCACAAACAAGTTAGGTCTGGTGTCGATATTTATGTTAGCTCTGGTCTGGTGGCACACTAACAAGGACTCTGGTGCTTGGAATTCAAAGCCACTGGTCAGCAATGTGAAGCTGGGTGCAGCTACGAGTGCTTGATTTCTATAATATTTGGGATGTGACTGATGAATCCCACTACTAAGGTCCAAATTAAGTTTGACCAGAAAGAAGTTCCAACCTTGGGACGTCGGGCGAAGCCACTCCCCATCCATCTGTGTGGGTAAATGATGAATCCCCATCCATCTGTGTAAATTTATGTAACTCACCGAAAGCAAAGTTTGCATCCGTTGTGAACTGAGAAGAAAAACGATGGGTATTGGTTGCCTGGAGAACAAACCTGTGCGCTGCTCTGCTGCTGCTCTGTTTCTTCTTATGGTCATTTGCTCGAGCAGCTTGCGTGCGTGTGTGCGTCCACCGGAAACACAGCAAGAGAGCGAGGCTCCTGCTTGCCAGCAAAGGAATGGTGGAGGATGGAGAGGACCTTGTGACCTCGAGGGCGATGGCGTCGGTGACGAGGTCGGAAGACGCCGTCGAGCGGGCTGTCGGCGACCCGCTGGACGAGCTCCCCCCACGCGCGATGCCGACCCGCTCCAGCACCGCCATCCTCCTCCTCCGCATCCCTACCGGGCTTGACGGCCGTCTTGGGTCCTCCG
>NC_041391.1:43383438-43469041 GCF_002162155.2 Triticum dicoccoides | reverse complement strand
GAGATGTTTGTTGCTAGGTTGATTCATGGCTTCTACCATAATGATTTATTTGCACCTTATTTCATTCTTGTTGGTTGTTGCTAGGTTGATGAGCGATCACGGCGACAACCTCTGGCCTTCACCAGTTGGCCAACGAGAGATGAAGGTGAGAAGGGCAACGTCAAGAAGTATTCGCCTTCGCTGCTGTAGCAGTGCGTGCCACCGGCGACGGTATTCAAGCTGGTTCGATGAGATGGCCAATCGATGTGTGTTCCTTGTGTGTTCGTCACCCCCCAAGAACCATGCCCGTCTTCTTCTGTCGATGCGTTGTAAGTTCAGCCTTCTGCTATTTGTGTTATGTCCAGATAGTTAGTACTGTACTTCATAGTTTCGCTTTGGATTGTTAGTTCGTCAACTGTATTCATTCCATGCATACATGGTTAAAAAAGAAACCCTGAATAACCATCTTTTTCTCCCCACTTTGCTCTCCGACGATGCTGAACACACAATATATGCCTGTACTCTGGTGTGACTAATGTTTTTTCTTACAAAATTTAATAAATTGCAGCATGGCACCGCTTGCAGATTTATTGGGACGTGCTCTTGGTTTAGGATTGAGCTATCATACAACTCCATGCTGTATGTTAATATGAGAGCAGCCAACACAAGTACTGGATCAATTAAGATTGCATGCCAGCATCACATTTAACTTGCTGCCTTTCATAAAAATAAACATTTTTTTTTTCGAGATTGACGGGGGGGCCAAAAACCCCACCGCTTGTTATATTCCCACTCGAAAGTGACTTGGCAGTCAGTACAGATACAAGTAAGTGCACAAAGGCACAAAAGAAAATAACAGGGGAGGGCTTCAAGAGGAAGCCCAAAACTAGAAGAAAGAAAACAAAATGGAGGGAAAGGCTGGCAACAGAACCAAACCGAAACCCCTGGAGGCCGACATCTCAGGTAGCAAGCTCCGCTGAGCAGCTTGTTCCACCACTGACAATGAACCACAACAAGGCCTTTCACAAAAATAAACATTTGACTCACCCCAAAAATATGATTGTTTGATCATGTATTTTTTTTACCAAATCAATTACATCGTTTTAATAATCATTGTTGCACGCACCATACATTATGTTTTTATCACACAGTCCATCCTTATTATATCTATATGCTTATAAAGGATCAGATCACTCCAATAAAATATGGGCGGGCGTGGCAACGCGCGCCAATATGATCTAGTGTCATCTGTAAATCGGATACGGGGGCATGACTATAAAAAACATCCAACGGTTATATGCAAAAACAGAGGTCACCTCTTTCCATCGGGACCTCTATTTCCGTAGCAAAAAAAGGACTTTAATTTTCTCTCCACACTACGGTCTGGCTTCTTCTCAACTATTGCTCTTGCCAGGCCAGAACAAAATCAGAATCAGCTTCGTTCTTGCCATCACCGGTTTCGACCTCCTTATCTTTGCCATTTGAGTTTTGCCCGAGGTATCAGTATTTACCATGGAATTATTATAAAAAGAAACCCACCAACAATAGAAAGCACAGAGAAAACACATCATATATAAAAATTAAGAAACCTCATTTGATGGCATGCACCTAGAATTCATACATGTGCATGACTAGTTCCAATACAGTGCACCTAGAATGCATACATGTGCGTGACTTGTTCCAGTACAATATCACTGGAATATCAATTGACACATTCATGATAAATCTCCAGATTATATCATATTACATATCTAGAGCAAACCAAGGACCACCAGTGCTGGTTCTAGTACAATACGAAAAACAGCATACCAATCTCAGTCCATGGCATGTACCTCGCTCGAATATACATATCCTGAATAGTTGTAGTACAATAAACCTGAACATTGATTTATACATTCATGATAAATCTCAAAAGCATATACTGAATTACATGAGAGCAAACCAAGAACCAGTGAGTCATCTCATCTCACCTTCTACCCATTAATTTTAGCTCTCACGGAAGTCCAGGTAACAGCCACTTGCACATAAACCCAATCATACAGGCTGTCACAGAGCAAGTACCATGAAACTCTCCATCTCCTCTTGAACAAGAAGGTACAGAAGACCACCCAGAGACCCATCACATATCCAGATCCCATGGCGAGGAAAAATGAAACCAAGTCGTCGCTTGCATCTCCATGGTTTTCTCCTGGAATTGGCTCATGCTGTGACGAACAATTTACAGAGAGAGGTGGACCGCAGAGGCCGGGGTTGCCAATATAAATAGATGTTGGGTCTTCGAGTGTTTGCAGTTGATTTCCAGTCGGTATTCTCCCCCTCAGGTTGTTGTAGGACAGGTTCAGGCGACTCAATGATGTGAGAGTCGATAAGCTTGAAGGGATTTCATCGGACAAATCATTGTGTGATAGGTCAAGTGACTCCACCTGCATTAAGGCGCCAATATTCTCAGGGATTTTTCCATTGAAGTTGTTCCATGATAAGTTCAGGCTCTTCAATGCTACAAGAGCGCTAATTTCTTCAGGGATCTCTCCCATAAGACTATTACAGGATAAATCAAGATTCACCATATATATGATTTCTTCTGTATATAATCTCTCTTGACCTTTCGTGAGTACTGTTAAATTCTCAGTATAGTCAACTAGGTCACTGCCAGCAGAATATACTCCAGAAGTGAATGCATCCTGAAGATCATCATTGTCTCTTGTTTGTGTCATGCCTCTACAATTAATAATAGATCTCGGTATGCTCCCTGAAATATTGTTGTAGCCAAGGTCCAAGTATTGAAGATTAACAAGCTCCGTAAGCTCGTCTGGAATGTGACCATAAAACATAATGGATCTCAGTCGTAAGAATGACAAAGATGATAGCTTCTCCCCAATCCATGCTGGTAAAGCCCCAGAGAATTGATTATGTCCGAGATCAAGAAAGATGAGTTGTGGACATTTCTGGAGAAGTGAAGGAAATTCACCAGAGAGGTTGTTGTTTCTGAAGCTTAGATTAACAATGCTCAGATCTGTCATGTTTGTGCTGGACTCATTGACTGGGCAATCAGTAATTGATCCATTGAGGTTATTTCTTGATAGATCTAATGACCGCAATGATCGCAACTTGCACAAAGAAGATGGAATGGCGCCAGCGATCATGTTGTCATATAGAAAAAGTGTTTCAATCCCTGGCGCTCCAAAGTCTAATGGTAGTGGCCCAACTAGATTGTTCCGACTAAGATCCAGGTCGGTTTGAGTGATGGGAAGCTTAGGTATTGGACCACCAAGCTGGTTAGAACTGAAATCCATACTTGTTGCTCTCATAAACTCCATTGTCGACGGGAGGACTCCTGTAATCTGATTATTTCGGATATTCAGAAACGCTACTGAGGAAGCTACTGTCCAAAACCAATCCGGTATTATATCGTTTATGCTTGTGTTTGATATATCAAGACTCGCTACGTGTGTTTGCCATCTAAGCCACATTGGAAATTTTGGCCCTAGCTGACAGGACCGAAGTCCAATTGTTCCTAGACTGAAAGGAGGAACCCAAGTTGGGCTCACTGTGATGGCTATGGAGTTGTCTGATAATCTCAATTCCTCCAACATGGCTATGGAGTTGTCTGATAATCTCAATTCCTCCAACATACCTAGACGTGACAAATGACCTTCATGCATGACCCCGTCCAGGTTATTAGAGTAAAGCACCAACGTCGTCAGCTGTGGGAGCTCTCCTATCCACACCCGGACATGACCAGTGAGTTTGTTCTCACTGAGATCCAGCCAGCTCAGGTTTCTCAAGGGCTCTACTAGTGTAGTCGGCAGGCCTCCAGTCAGATTGTTGTTTGGTAGTAACAACTCTTGTAGTTTATTCTGTGAACAGCTGGGTAATCGATGGAATAACTCTGCTATACTCCCGTTCATATTGTTCCCGAAAGATACCAATCTCTCCAACTTACATAGGTTCTTCAAATTGGATGGTATCATGCCCACAAGGTTGTTATCTGATAAATCAAGCTCCAGAATGGAGGTCATATTACCTATCCCATCTGGAAACGGGCCATAGAAACCATTGCTCGAGATATCTAGATACTTGAGGCTAGTTAAATCCCAGAACCAGTTGGGCCTGCTATGCTTATGGAAGTGGTTTTTTGAAAGGTCGAGTGTTTCAAGAGATGTCAGATTTGAGAGCAGAAGAGAATCAGGGCTACTTTTAAGCAGGCAACAAGTAACACGAAGAACTTTCAGAGTTGGAAGCATGTTCACAGATGGAAGCCAGTGAACAATTGTGCTGAGGTTCACCCTATACATATCTAGGTGCTCAAGGGAAGTCAACCGTGACAACCAGGTGATATCAGTGGAGTATGTGTCATCACTCCCAAGACTTAAGTACCGTAAATTGGAGAGATTACCCAGCTGCGGCGGTATCCTTCCAATGAACTGTGAGGCTGATAGGTCGAGATATCTCAACTTATGGAGAGAACCCATGAACTCCGGAATCTGTACCTTGTCGAATCTGTTGCAGCCGAGGTCGAGATACCATAGATGTTTTAAACCAAGCAACGAGGAGCTTATGTTGCCTG
Organism: Triticum dicoccoides; assembly: GCF_002162155.2. Taxonomy (NCBI): domain Eukaryota; kingdom Viridiplantae; phylum Streptophyta; class Magnoliopsida; order Poales; family Poaceae; genus Triticum; species Triticum dicoccoides. Next base: position 43,464,495 of record NC_041391.1, on the reverse strand, counting down.
CTAGTGCATGCTCGTTTCCATGGAGATCGAGCCTGACAACATGGCCGGTTCTGTTGCTGCAGTAGACGCCCTTCCATCGGCAGCAGTCATTGCCCTTCCATGATGAAAGGACGTTGCCAGGATCTGATAGGCCTGCCCTGAAGGCAAGAAGGGCAGACTTCTCACCGGCAACACAGCTGGGGATCGCATCGCTTGGATGCAGGGCAGATGCGCTGCCCTCTGTGGTGCTCTTGGCTTGAGTGAACAAGAGTAAGGCTATGGCTATTTGGATGCAGGAGAAGTGAAGTGTGGCCATTGGATATTTTGGCATGAACATGTGTGGTCTTCTTTTCTCCCGGGTTGGTATATGTTCTTCTTGCGATAGCAGACCAATGAGGACTTTGGGGCTTGGAATTTCATGGAAGGCGCTCGAGAGTGGTGCTGAGCGCAGTTTTTTCCACAACTAGTGGCCTTGAGGGTCGTCCAATCATGACTTTGGGGCTTGGAATCTAACAGAAGTCGCTGCTGGAGTGGAGGGTGGAGCATCAATTGACAAAGGTGTGAAGCTACGTGCAGTTTTTCCATGGCTAGTTGGCCTATGCTGTCCAGGTCCTATGCTGTCCAAGGACCATGAATTGTTGGGAATGAAAATATTCTAAGAATTCCTACAGAATAAGTGGTGAATTCCGTTGCTAAGAGATCCCGCCGTCCCATCTAGGGCCCAAATTCAAGATTGATGTGAAAGAAAGAAATCCGGTCCAAAAAGAAATCCCAACATAAATTGGGGACGGGGAACCCAATCCCGTCCATCTCCCTCGGACGACCACAAGAATACTGCAGCTGAATGGGGGGAGGGGGATGTGGAAGGAGGCGACCTTGCGATCTGGAGGCCGGAGGCGCCGGTGACGAGGACGGAGACGCCGGCGAGCGGATCCGCTGGAAGAACTCCCCGCGACGCGCCTGCTTCATGCTCCCCCGCCGCGGCCTCCGGACGATGGACCAGGCTTGGCCGCCGCCTCGGCTACTCTGCTGGCGCAGGTCGTCGGGCATGTCGGAGTGAGCAGAGTAGGCAGCCCACACCGTGGGGATGAAGATTAATCCATGCCCGTGAAGTCTCTTTTCTTACATAAAAAATATATTTCACCGCAAAAAAAAAATCACCGCAAAAAAAATACATAAAAAATATATTAATATCGCGAACATACGCATTACATCAGGTCTCTTTATCAGTTGATAATGCCTCAAAGGCATCAAGAAATACAATCGGCCAAAACAAAAACATAAGAAAAAACACTCAATCCCTATGATCAATTACTAGCATCATTAGCACTCTTAAACACAATCGTAGACAACACCCAGATTATAAAAAAGAATCTTCAAAACAACGCATCCAAGAAAAAATACATTCACAAGAGTTGTCAAGTTCATCCAAAAAACAATGCCTTCAACAAGGTCATTACCAAGTACAACCAATAAAAGCAGACATTGGGCTTTCACCTGGTAATCGAGACTCGGTATTCGAGGAGCCACACCAAAAATGCGCTCCTCAAATGTTGTCGCCCCCGCTTGCCAGGGCCGCTGATGCAAGTCACCAAACACCTAGCACACAGTCTTCATCACATCCAATACATCCTTTAACCAAAGTTTCAAGACCTCCAATCACAGCAGCCATGATTTTCTCTACCTCTATTAATGCCTTAGGAATCTTGACTTAGACATGTCACATGACACCGACGGAAAGTGAAGTTTCACGCCGCACCATCTTGATGTCGTGCTGGCTGATATTATGAGCGTGCATGACCAAAACATTTTCAATCCACATATCCAGGGGCACCATACATGAATACATATAGATCTTCGATGGGTAGATCGGAACTCGTCAGCGGCCAGAAACAAGAGGACGACATTCGGCAGGAAGACGACTTAGTGGAAGAAGGGTGATAGGGCCAAACCACCACCATCGCGCCGCTAACTCCACCAGCCGACGGCCACGGCGGAGCCAGCCGCCTGCGACCCATGCCGCCCTAACCTTGCCTCGCGCGAGCAGCCAAATCGGCATGTCCGCTGTCCGACGACTCCAACCTCCCAGCGGTACACCACCTCGACATCTGACACGCCGCCGTCACGCTGCTGTTGCCAACGAGCTCCAGCACGCTGCAACGCTGCTGCGCCCGCTGCCAGCGCTTCGTCCATGCCCATCTGCCTCAGCCAGCGTCAGAGGCCCTGTCGGTGTCAAATCCGGCATATCTCGTAGTAGGAGTCCTAAGCTAGGCGTCTTGGAACGATGGTAACATGGACACGGGATTTTACCCAGGTTCGGGCCCTCTTGATGGAGGTAAAATCCTACGTCCTGCTTTTGATTGTATTCATATGGGGTATAGTACAGAGTACATGTATCTACCACGAGATAGTAGTAATGAATATGAGATCGTCTATTGACTAGCCTGGCCTCGGTTTATATAAGACACCAGAGGCCTAGGGTTTAGGAGAGTCCTCGCCTTGGGCGCCAAGTCTTGTGGAGTCTTCCTTGTATGCGGCAGGGGTTGTCCGAACTGGCCCATGAGTATATGGCCATGGGGGTCCTTGGCCCAATCTAACTGATCGGGAGACGACGTGGTGAGTACCCCCTAGTCCAGGACACCGTCAGTAGCCCCCTGAACCGGTCTTCAAGTTGGGGACGCTCCTCGATTCTTCCGAACTGTTCTTCATCTTCGGTCGTCGGTCTTAAAAATTGGTTCAACAAATCTTCTCGTCTTTGATCTTGTGGATCGCCGAGGTGACTCCGAAGAGCTTACACATCGGGTATCCGAGGAGCCCCTTGTAGGACCTTGAAGTATGTCTAGAGGGGGGTGATTAGACTACTTGACCAATTAAAAACTTAACCTTTTCCCAATTTTAGAGTTTGGCAGATTTTAGCTATCTTAGGACAAGTCAAGCAATCATCACACAATTCAAGCAAGCATACAAAGAGTATATGAGCAGCGGAAATTAAAGCATGCAACTTGCAAGAAAGTAAAGGGAAGGGTTTGGAGGATTCAAACACAATTGGAGACACGGATGTTTTTGGCGTGGTTCCGATAGGTGGTGCTATCGTACATCCACGTTGATGGAGACTTCAACCCACGAAGGGTAACGTTTGCGCGAGTCCACGGAGGGCTCCACCCACGAAGGGTCCACGAAGAAGCAACATTGTCTATCCCACCATGGTCGTCGCCCACGAAGGACTTGCCTCACTAGCGGTAGATCTTCACGAAGTAGGCGGTCTCCTTGCCCTTACAAACTCCTTGGTTCAACTCCACAATCTTGTCGGAGGCTCCCAAGTGACACATAGCCAATCTAGGAGACACCACTCTCCAAGAAGTAACAAATGGTGCGTTGATGATGAACTCCTTGCTCTTGTGCTTCAAATGATAGTCTCCCCAACACTCAACTCTCTCTCATAGGTTTTGGATCTGGTGGAAAGAAGATTTGAGTGGAAAGCAACTTGGGGAAGGCTAGAGATCAAGATTCATATGGTAGGAATGGAATATCTTGGCCTCAACACATGAGTAGGTGGTTCTCTCTCAGAAATGGTAAGTTGGAAGTGTAGGTTTGTTCTGATGGCTCTCTCCAGGAATGAAGAGGAGGTGGAGGGGTATATATATAGCCCCCACACAAAATCTAACCGTTACACTCAATTTACCAAACTCGGTGGGACCGATTCAACAGACTCGGTCGGACCGATTTAGTAAACCTAGTGACCGTTAGTGATTTTCGGTGGGACTGACATGCAACTCGGTGAGACCGATTCGGTTAGGGTTAGGGCATAACGTAATCTCGGTAAGACCGATTACACAAACTCGGTGAGACCGATTTTGGTAATAAGCTTTCCAGAGAGTTGGTCAGGTAAACTCGGTGGGACCGATTTGCTCTTTTCGGTGAGACCGAAATGTTACAAAAGGGAAACAGAGAGTTTACATTGCAATCTCGGTGGGACCGATCACTCACTTCGGTTAGACCGAAACGTTACAAAGGGAAACAGAGAGATTACAATCCCATCTCGGTGAGACCGAGATCCCTATCGGTAAGACCGATTTGCTTAGGGTTTGTGGCAGTGGCTATGACTTTTGAAATCGGTGGCGCCAGATAGGAAGAATCGGTGTGACCGATTTTTGCTTTAGGTTTAGGTCATTGTGGATGTGAGTAAGTAGCTGAGGGTTTTGGAGCATATCACTAAGCACATGAAGCAAGAGGCTCATTAAGCAACACCTCATCCCTCCTTGATAGTATTGGCTTTTCCTATAGACTCAATGTGATCTTGGATCACTAAAATATAAAATGAAGAGTCTTGAGCTTTTGAGCTTGAGCCAATCCTTTGTCCTTAGTATTTTGAGGGATCCACTTTCATCATCCATGCCATGCCATTCATTGAGCTTTCTTGAAATAATAGTGTTGGAATAGCATTAGCTCAATGAGGTATATGTTGTTATGAATTACCAAAACCACCTAGGGATAGTTGCACTTTCAATCTCCCCTTTTTTGGTAATTGATGACAACATATAGATCAAAGCTTCGACAAATGATAATAAGATTTAACAACATCGTCGCTTTGAGAAGTATGTGATAAGCAAGAGCTCCCCCTAAATTTGTGCATGGTTTAAGATTTGCTTTGGACTGCAAATGCACAATGAATTAGGCTCATGGGTTACTCTTCCATGTCACATACATCTTGGTGGAGCGCTCAAAATAATAAAGATTGAATACATGCACTCATCACCAAGCAAAGTGAATGATCACATAGGATAGATAGGATAATATCATCAAACATGCATAAGTGTAGCTTATGATCAAACACATGATCATCAATGTCTCACAAGCATAGTATCTCAAGCAATCAAAAGCAAACAAGTTTAACCACCAAATCAAAACAAGAGAGAATAAAAGCAACACACTCTCTCTCTCTCTCGAAGCCTATGATCTATACATTTTTCTCCCCCTTTGGCAACAAGTTACCAAAAAGTTCATAGAAAATGCATAGTACTAGATCGACTCTCAGGCTTGATCTTCAGGTGGTGGTGTCCGGATAACTCCAAGAACAAAAGCTTCAGTTGAAGTAGAGGGTGCTGGAGTTGATGCTGGAGCTGGTTGCACTGGAGCTGTAGGGGCTGTAGCTGGTGCTGAACATGTTGCTCTAGTGTCTGTCACAGGCACTGCAACTGACCTCTGGGCTCTCGGCACTCTGGCAAACACATTAGTGGTAATCTTGCCCTGCCTCTCCTGCATGTCATCCTGCAGCTGCTCTACAACTGACTGAATCTCAGTTACTTTGACATCAAGGTCATGGAATTTGAGTTTCATGATTCTTTCCAAGCTCTCCTGATTCTGAGTGAGGGTGGCCAATCCTTTCTCAATCCTCAGTGTTGATGCTATTAAGTAACCAAGCTGCTCATGCTTGTTCTTCAAGAAATACTCAGATGCCTCCTCTTGAGTTGGCATCCTGGCAGCCTTCTCCTTCCTTGCCTTCTCCTTCTTCTCTTGAGCATGCACTGATGATGGATCATTCTCATTCATGACAACTTGATTGTCCTCAAAGTCTGGATAAAGTGGAAAATGTTCCTTATCCAATTGATATTTCCCTGTTCCCATCTTTGAGTTAATCAACTCCTGAATCTGAGGGGCATATCCACAACTCCTCTTCTGATCTGCTGCAGTCCTCTTAATGGTTTCAAATCATAAGGCTCATGACTTTAAACTTCTATGGCACATCAAACAAATGCAACATGTTGATGGCATGCCCTCTGATCATGTTGTGGTCACCAGACTTAGGCAACAGAGTGTGCCTTAGGATCCAATTGATAGTTGGCAGTCCTGACAAAAGGAAGAGGACTGATCCAAACTTATGTGTTTCAACAGACTTGTCTGGGATGTCCTTGTACATGTGTGCCATGGAATTGTGGTCCATCTTCTTCTTGGCATAAATGTCCAGGTCATCTTCATCTTCCTTTGGGGCATTGATCAGACTTGCCCATTCCTCAACAATTGACTGGTACCTGGTGCCTTCTGACATCCAAACTATTCTCCCATCTGGATAGAAGTGTGTTGTGGAGTAGAATTGCATGATAAGTTCATCATTCCAGTTTGTGAGCTTTTGCCCAACAAAATCAGCAACTCCACAAGCAACAAAACTTTCTTGCACTCCAGGAGAGTGCTTGTCGGTGTCAAAACTGGCGGATCTCGGGTAGGGGGTCCCGAACTGTGCGTCTAGGCGGATGGTAACAGGAGACGAGGGACACGATGTTTTTACCCAGGTTCGGGCCCTCTCGATGGAGGTAAAACCCTATGTCTTGCTTGATTAATATTGATGATATGGGTAGTACAAGAGTGGATCTACCACGAGATCAAGGAGGCTAAACCCTAAAGCTAGCCTATGGTATGATTGTTGTAATGTATGTTGTGTCCTACGGACTAAAGCCCTCCGGTTTATATAGACACTGGAGGAGGCTAGGGTTACACAGAGTCGGTTACAATGGTAGGAGATCTACATATCCGTATCGCCAAGCTTGCCTTCCACGCCAAGGAAAGTCCCATCCGGACACGGGACGGAGTCTTCAATCTTGTATCTTCGTAGTCTTGGAGTTCGGCGGACGATGATAGTCCGGCTGTCCGGACACCCCCTAGTCCAGGACTCCCTCAGTAGCCCCTGAACCAGGCTTCAATGACGATAAGTCCGGCGCGCATAATGTTCGGCATTGCAAGGCGGGTTCCTTTCTTGAATAATCCGGAGAAGATCGTGAACACCAGGATAGTGTCCGGCTCTGCAAAATAAATTCAACATTCCACCGTAGAGAGAATAAAATGTACACCAGTCCAATCTGCTGACGCATTACGCGGCGTGACATCACACCGCTACCAAGCCACTGTTTGAATCGTTTTTTTTACTTCATACCACCTCAGCACGTGAAGCGGTTTCCTTGGCACGTCTTGTCGAAGCAGAGATCGTGTTCCCCTTATTCCGGGATTCTCATCAATACAGACGTGGGTAACCCAACCGCGCCATTGATGGTGGCGCTTGGGAGATAAGCGAGTTTTACCAGGCCGGTGGGGGACGCACAGTTTCGTCCGCCTATATATAAGGGATAAGGATTTACCTTCTCACCTACGCCTTCTTCCTCCTTTGCTTATCCATCTCTGCGCACTCAAGCTCCAACGCCCAAGCTCGCGCATCTCGCCTCGACCTTCTCCGAATATGTCCGGAGCGGGAGGCAAATGGCTGGCCTCCTCCGTTAAGGAGGAGCACATCACCAAGTTGCGCAACGCCGGATACCTTTCCGGCGACATCGCGCATCGGCTGCCCGACGAGGGGAAGCTCATCCCTACCCTCGGGCCTCATGAGAGGGTCGTCTTTCTTCCCCACTTCCTCCGCGGACTGGGCTTTCCGCTCCATCCGTTCGTCCGGGGGCTCATGTTCTACTACGGCCTGGATTTCCATGATCTGGCGCCGAACTTCATCCTCAACATCTCGGCGTTTATCGTCGTGTGCGAGGCCTTCCTCTGCATCCGGCCCCACTTCGGCCTGTGGCTCAAGACCTTCAACGTCAAACCGAAGGTTGTGATGGGCACGCAAGCGGAATGCGGAGGCGCCATGTTGGGCAAGATGCCCAACGTCCTTTGGCTCGAAGGGGCCTTCATGGACTCCATCAAGGGGTGGCAATCGGGGTGGTTCTACATCACCGAGCCGCGCAAGCCCACATGGGCGGCGGCCCCCGAGTTTAGATCTGGCATCCCCACGCAGCTCACCTCCTGGAAAGAGAAGGGCTTGCTGTGGGGCAATCCGAAGGAGGTGACGGGACTCCGAGCCTGCATCCAGAAGCTAGTGAGCAGTAAGCTCAGGCTCGTCGACGTGGTCCAAGTCATGCTCATCCGCCGGATTCTCCCATGCCAAGAACAGGCATTCAATCTGTGGGAGTTCAATCCGGAACAGCACCAGGCGCTGAGCGAGCTCTTCGATACAACATACGAAGGCGCCTGGAGGGTGCTGTTTAAGGGCGCCGAAGCCCCCGCATCCGCGACAGAAGATCGCGGATTCCGCTCGCAGCATCCCGCTGACGAGGTAAGTGATTCAACCCCTTTACGGGACACTTATTGTTAAGAGTTTGATCCTAAGCGGGTTTCAATCTTCCTTTTCCTTTGACAGGAGTGGATGAAGAAGGCCGAGCAGCTTATCTACCCGGCTCCCATGCCAGAAGACCCAGTGGACGCCCGTTTAGCAGGGCTGCTGGTTCCGGCACCGCACGTGGTGCTGGAGAAGAAGGCCAAGAAGGCGCCCGCGGGGACTCGAAAGAGTTCCTGTTATCAGGTGTCTGACGACGAGGTGGACCCCTCCCCTGAAGACGAGGAGGAGGAGGACTCTCTCCCGGAGGAGGGAGAGAAGAAGAGAAAGGCTTCCCCAATAGGGGAGGCCGAAGGGTCCAAGAGGGGGAAGACTATCCCCCCGGACAGTTTCGCCAACACCAACGTTGGTGAAGAGGAGTGGCCTTCAAGGGCTAGGCCTCCAGCGAGATCGTAAGTATCCGGATCCCTGTATAATCTGAAATTGCTTTCGTGCCGCATAGTGCCTTTCTAATGCCGCATACTGTCCGCAGTCCGGCCGATGATGATCTCCCCGCTTCATCGAGCGGGTCGTTGGCCCCGTCGGATGTGGATTCACTTCCGACTGCCTCCACCCCCCGTGCCGATGAGGACGTCGAGGTGGGATCCCAAAGAGGGACCCATCAGGAGGAGGCTCCGGAGGCGCCGCAAGGCAGCCTCCCGGACTTTGTGTCGGACTCTACCTCGGAACCCGCAGTGGTTCCCGAGTCCGGCAGGCAGCCCCTTCGAAAGAAGGGCAAGGCCGTGACGCCGGCGGCCTCCGTCCAACCGGAGGCGCCGGACTACTTGCTGGAGGCGCTCAAAGGCGCTTCCATCGAGGAAGAGCACCGCACTATCATGAGTGCGGTGATTCAGAAGGTTCAGCTCGCCAAGAGCGGGCTGACCGAAGCCTGCAGCAGCCTTTTAACAGGCTTTGAGGTAAGAAGTTAAATTTATATAATGTAATACCGCATAGACAGTAGCCCCTGATGCTCAGTTCGGTGTTCGGAAAGAAAAAACCGGATTGAGGATCTAACAAGATATACGCAGGGTTGCTTAAAATATATGTCAATATGGGTTTGCGGGCTGCGCTGCTAACCTCTGCCGCACTGACTGCGGAGGTCGGTGCATTAAAGCAAGATCTCGAGCGGCCCGAGCAAGAGCTCGGCCATGCTAAGAAGCAGCTCGAGGACAAAGAGGGTGAGTAACACCACTTTGAATAGTTACCTTACAGAAAAGGATTTTGGTTGCAATAAAATTAACAAGGATAATACGGGTACTGTAGGGGCCACTAACGAGGTGGCAGCCCTGAAGGAGGCTATGTCCGCGGCCGAACGCAGTGCGGCCGCGGAACGGGCGGAGCGAGAAAAGCAGGAGGCACGGGTGGCGGAAGTACGGCAAGAGCTCCAGACTTTCATGGAGAAACATGAGAGTTTGGAGTGTGACTCGAAGACTCGAGAGTCCGAGCTTGCCTCGGCTCTCGAAAGTGCCAAGTCCGCCAAGGCCGAGGCCCATAAGGCCCTTCAGGAGGTTGAGGATATAAAGAAGATAGCGGCGGGTAAGGCATTTTTCATGCAAAGCAGGCATGTTAATGTAAACTACCTGACACTTACCCGCATTCGGAGCTCTCCAGGGGCGTTTGCAGATCTGCCGCGTAGTGCGTCTGATGCCGCCGCATTCTATCGTGGCGAGGAGGGGAGCTCGATGGAGAAGGTCTTCTGGTCTCAGTACGCTGAGGCCGGTCATCCGGTGCCCCCAAGCGACCAGCTGAAGCAGCTGGTCGAACTCCACAAGGTAGCTGAGGAGGCCATGAAGGGCCTTATAGTCCGGCTGTGGCCTGGACAGGCCATGCCTGGGAGCTACTTTGGCCTCGTGCGGCGGCTGGTGGATGCGTGCCCCTGGGTGGAGGTCATCAAGCGCTCCGCCTGTATTGAAGGTGCTCGTCGGGCCCTTGCCCGCACAAAGGTGCATTGGGGCAGGTTGGATGCGGAGAAGCTTCTCACGGACCCACCGCCACCGGGCAAGGAATATCGCACGCCCGAAATGTATTATAAAACTGTCCTGAAGGGAGCCCGCGATATTGCGGATGAGTGCCCCCGAAATGTAATCTTTGAGTAAACTCGTTATGTATTACCCTGTGCGCTGAAACTTTGTTCATGTGCGCGTTAAGCAACTCTTGTTTAATTTAAAATATTACCTTCTGTGCGGCCGTTTATAAAAATCTGAGAGATGGCAAGTCGTTGGCTTCAGCCCCCAAGCCGCAAGTGCTGGGGTGTTCGGGATAAACTTGATCACTCTTGTTCCCATTATTGGGTCCATCTAGGGAGGTGCTCAACACAACGAACAAGGCAACCGGACTTATAGTGCTTGAACACTCTCACTTAGCCATAGAATTCTATAATTTTAAATTTCGGCGAAGCCCCTAGTATTCGGAAGACCGAATCCGGGGCGCTATCCACGCCTTCGTCGGACATTGTCCGGAACTTCGCTCGAAGCGGCGTGAGTCTTTAAGGACCCGAAAAAACCTCTCGAACAGCGACCAGTCTCTTGCCTTATCATGCCGGTCAGTTTTAGCTTTCTCCACTGAGGCGCTCGCCCGGCTCAACCGGGGCGCAATCGCAGTGGTTCTCCCAGTGCCACCTTAGCCGACAGAACGGAACGTAAGGCACCAAAACGTGGGAGCCGGGCAAACCCAACTATTGACCCAAGACATGATTCAGAGCCGATTCATATAATGCTATAAGTTCGGGGTGCCGCACTTGTGAAAGTGTTCGGACTTTATCACACCATAATTTGGGGAACAGAAGCCCCTGGCGTATTCGGCCGTACCAAAATATACGGGTGCAAGATGTCATGTAATGAGCATATATATAAACGATAATGCAATTGCAATAAAAAGGTGCTGCATTATTTATGAAAGAGAGTTTGCTATGATAGCGGACTGATACAAATAGTGCGGTAAGCAAGGGATTTGGACTAAATAGACATGTCCCCCTCCAGGGGTGAGCTGCGGACTTGATGTATATAATCGAATTTAATGCTCGTAATTGAGACCACCTGAGTGTTTGTCGCAGCCTTCTTTCGTCCCTGACTGTTGCATCATGCGTTCGGCAGGTTCATCGCCGGACAGGGCCTCTGGTTAACGGAGTCCTGTATACATAGAGAAGAAAAAGAAAAAATAAAAAAGAAAGGGGGGCACACTTGCGAGCCCCCGGTGTGGTCGAACCGCACTCCGGGTCCGTTGCGACCGTGCCCCTTCCCCTGTGCCCATGGTATCTCCAAAGCGTAATGATGTACGCGGAGTGTTATTCTTGCGATCATGCGCGGGCGAGGGTTGGGGCCGCATTGCTACGCGTGCTCTGATCGCGCCAGGTGATCTTGGTTGGCATTGCTCCGGGCGCGTTTTGCTGTATCCGGCCTTCTAACGGCCAGACTCGAGAATTGCCTTAAAAGGCTGCTTTGTACTTCTGCTGCGAGAGCCGCTGTATGTTCCTCCGTTCGGAGGGAGCGTTCCGTATTTCCATTGACCGTGATGACCCCACGAGGGCCTGGCATCTTGAGCTTTAGGTATGCATAATGCGGCACCGTGTTGAATTTTGCAAACGCGGTCCGTCCGAGCAAAGCGTGATAGCCGCTGCGGAACGGGACTATGTCAAAGATTAACTCCTCACTCCGGAAATTATCCGGGGATCCGAAGACCACTTTCAGTGTTACGGAGCCTGTGCAATTGGCTTCCACACCTGGTATGACACCTTTAAAGGTTGTCTTTGTAGGTTTAATCCTTAAGGGGTCTATGCCCATTTTGCGCACTGTATCCTGATAAAGCAGGTTCAGGCTGCTACCGCCGTCCATCAGGACTCTCGTGAGGTGAAATCCATCGACGATTGGGTCTAAAACCAATGCGGCGAATCCGCCATGGCGTATGCTGGTCGGATGGTCTCTTCGATCGAAAGTGATCGGACAGGAGGACCATGGATTGAACTTCGGGGCGACTGGCTCCATCGCATAGACGTCCCTTAGCACGCGTTTCCTCTCCCTCTTGGGTATATGGGTTGCGTAAATCATGTTCACCGTCCGCACTTGTGGGGGAAAACCCTTCTGTCCTCTATTGTTCGTCGGTCGGGTCTCTTCCTCGTCGTCGCTGTTTAGCCCCTTGTCATTGTTTTCGGTAATTAACTTGCCTGCTTGCTTGAACACCCAGCAATCTCTATTAGTGTGAGTGGCTGGTTTTTCGGGGGTGCCATGTATCTGGCATAGGCGATCGAGTATTCGGTCCAAGTTGGACGGACCCGGAGTGGTTCTTTTGAATGGCTTCTTCCGCTGACCGGGTTTAGAGCCTCGGAATCCGGCGTTAACTGCCGTATCCTCCTTATCGTCGCCGTTAATGCGGCGTTTGTTTTTGTTTCGACGTGACCTGCCGTTGTTGTCCTTTATATCCGGACTACCAGAATTTCTACGGAGATTGTTGCTGCGGGCTAGCCAGCTGTCCTCTCCCGCACAGAAGCGGGTCATTAGAGATGTGAGGGCTGCCATAGATTTCGGCTTTTCCTGCCCCAGGTGCCGGGCTAGCCATTCGTCCCGGATGTTATGTTTGAAGGCTGCAAGGGCCTCTGCATCCGAACAGTCGACGATTTAGTTTTTCTTTGTCAAGAACCGTGTCCAGAATTGTCTGGCCGATTCATCTGGCTGCTGAATAATGTGGCTTAGGTCATCGGCGTCTCGTGGTCGCACATAGGTGCCCTGGAAGTTGTCGAGGAATGCGGCTTCCAGGTCTTCCCAACACCCAATTGACTCTGCGGGCAAGCTATTTAGCCAATGCCGAGCTGGTCCTTTAAGCTTGAGTGGGAGATACTTGATGGCATGGAGGTCGTCGCCGCGGGCCATATGGATGTGGAGAAGATAATCTTCGATCCAAACCGTGGGGTCTGTTGTGCCATCGTAGGATTCGATGTTTACGGGTTTAAACCCTTCGGGGATTTGATGATCCATTACTTCATCAGTGAAGCATAGCGGGTGTGCGGCGCCTCTGTATTGAGCAATATCATGACGCAGCTCGAGAGAGCGCTGTCTGCTGTGTTCGGCTCGGCCGGGGTTATTGTATCCGGCGTGACGGTATTCATCATGGGCCGTGGGGCGCCCACGTGATCCGTAAATGGATCTGGATTGCCTTGCTTTGTCCTCCAGTACATCTCGCAAGTCCGGCGCGTTCCCTCTTGGCTTCGTACTTTTGGAGCGATGCCGGGGTACGGTTTTGGCTGGGGGCCTGAATGCCTCTCTGTCCCAACCACGGGGTGGTCGGTCAGCCATATCGTGCACTGGTGATGGAGGTACGTATGCTTCCTCCTCTAATCGGGGAGCAGCTTGCGTCTTGGGTATTTTTTGGAGGGACGTTCGAGTTTATACTCGTCGGCCGCGAGGACCTCGGTCCATCGATCGGCCAGCAGATCCTAATCAGCTTGAAGCTGTTGCTGCTTTTTCTTTAGGCTATTTGCTGTGGCGATAAGCCTGCATTTGAAACGCTCTTGTTCCACGGGATCCTCGGGTACGATGAATTTGTCATTGTTGAGGCTTGTTTCGTCTTCTGAGGGAGGCATGCAGTTATGATCCTCAACCTCTTCGTCTGCCGCCCTCTCATGAGGGCTTGCTTCTGTATCCTCCTGTGCTGAATCTTGCTGGAGGGGATTGTCTTCGGCACTCTCTGGGGTATTATTATCTCCTGTGCCGGAATCTCCATTCTTACCGTGGCGGGATTTAGAGCGGCGCCGCTGACGCCGGCGTTTGGGCTACTTCTTTAAAGAGTCTGCCTCCGCTGCTTCTTCGCCGTCCCCGTCCTTGGGGGTGTCCACCATATATATGTCGTATGACGAGGTGGTCTTCCAGTGCCCTGTAGGCGCTAGTTCCTGTTCGTCTCCGGCATCGTCGTCCATAGCGTCGATGTCGTCGGAGTCGTAGTCTAGCATGTCGGTTAGATCGTCGACAGTGGCTACAAAGTGGGTGGTGGGTGGGCTCTGAATTTCTTCATCGTCCGTATCCCAACCATCCTGGCCATAGTCCGGCCAGGACTCTCCCGATAACGAGAGGTGTTTTAGCGAATTTAGGATGTCGCCAAAGGGCGAGTGTTGGAAGATGTCCGCGGCGGTGAATTCCATAACCGGTGCCCAATCCGAGTCGATTGGTAGGGGCGCGGGAGGTTCAGATCCGGCAAGGAGTCCGGCACCTCGGAATCACGAGTTTCGCGGGGGACAAGGTTGATGTTCGGCTCCATCGCCGTGGAAGTTGAAGCCCCTGAGGCGGCGTCTACCCACCGATCCTCGATCTGGGCGATCGGCTCCGGACTGATGGCCGAAGCGGATTCATGTGCGGCCACCAAGGCACTGTTCGGCGGCAGAGCTAGATCATGCCCATCGTAACAGTGCGGCGCGCTCGGCTGTGGCTCGAGTCCGTCGAAGATCAAGTCTCCGCGGACATCAGCCGTGAAGTTTAGGCTTCCGAATCTGTCCTGACGGCCAGGGGCGTAGCTTTCGATCTGCTCCAGATGGCCAAACGAATTAGCCCGCAGTGCGAAGCCGCCGAATACGAAGATCTGTCCGGGGAGAAAAGTCTCACCCAGGACAGCGTTGTTGGTTGAAGATGCCATCAAGCCTATCGATGACGACACAGAGGAACTCCCAATGAAAGCACCAATGTCGGTGTCAAAACCGGCGGATCTCGGGTAGGGGGTCCCGAACTGTGCCTCTAGGCGGATGGTAACAGGAGACGAGGGACACGATGTTTTTACCCAGGTTCGGGCCCTCTCGATGGAGGTAAAACCCTACGTCCTGCTTGATTAATATTGATGATATGGGTAGTACAAGAGTGGATCTACCACGAGATCAAGGAGGCTAAACCCTAAAGCTAGCCTATGGTATGATTGTTGTAATGTATGTTGTGTCCTATGGACTAAAGCCCTCCGGTTTATATAGACACCGGAGGAGGCTAGGGTTACACAAAGTCGGTTACAATGGTAGGAGATCTACATATCCGTATCGCCAAGCTTGCCTTCCACGCCAAGGAAAGTCCCATCCGTACACGGGACGGAGTCTTCAATCTTGTATCTTCGTAGTCTTGGAGTCTGGCGGACGATGATAGTCCGGCTGTCCGGACACCCCCTAGTCCAGGACTCCCTCAGTGCTCTTCATTGTCCTTGATGTAGGTCCAGTCGACCCACCTCATATCACAAACTATGGGCTTCTTATCCAACAAGATTGTCTCATAGAAGTCCTGCTGTTCCTTTGTATGGAACCTGTAATCAACAGCAGTTCTTATCCTTGAGGCATATGGATCTTCCATCCTCCATATCCTCAACCCTGAGTCCTTCCTGATCCTCATGTCCTCAGCCACAGGATGGGCATCATTGTGGTCTGGTATCTTGGGCTTGAGCTTCCTTAGGACCTGTCCTTCTTCATCTTCCTCGGCAACATTAGGTACTGGGGCCTTGTTCTTTTCAGCGGCTGGAATACTCCTGGTATTCCTCTTTGGTAAGCTTGGCCTTGGGGTTAGCTTTGGTTGCTTCCTTGGGCTTAGATGTGGCAGCCCCTGATCTAATAGCATCACCCATAAGCTTTGGTGCCTTGGGTGCTGGTGCAGCGACCTCTTCTTCCTCTTCAAAATCTCTTCTCATTGAGGGCTTTCCAAGAACCTGGGCAGTTGTGGTTCTTGCTCTCTTCTTCTTCTTATCCTGACCAGCTTCATCCTCTGATTCAATGGTAAACTTCATTGTTTCTCCAGTGGGAACCTTCTTGGGTTTGGAAGATGTGACTTTCTTTGCAGGTGCCTCTTTGGGTTCAGTCTGTTCTGGCACTTGAGTGGACCTTCTAGCCTTGGGCATTGGTGTCCTCTTGGCAGGAACTTTCTTATTGAGGCCAGGCTTTGTATTCTTTGCTGAGCCATATTCCTTCTTGAGCACTACTTTCTTGGAAGTAGCCTCATCTTTAGCTGTCACATAGTCTTCATCCTCTGAGTCTGAAGTTCTCTTCCTCCTTTGCCTAGTAGCAGCCTTGGGCAGATTGCTTGGAGTGCTTCTGCTGCCTTCATCTGTTGAACTTGAGGGACTAGTGCCCTTGCTCACGTCAATTTGCTCTGCTGACCTGTTCTGGCTGTCAGTCTGGTCTGACATGCTGCAAACACTAACTGCTGACCCTGTGAAGAGTTATAGATGAGATAGAGTGGATGAGCATCACAAAATGCAGAGATTTTTGCAAAAGAATGATTCAAAAATTCAGTTTTAGTTTTCAACAGAAAGCATTTCGGATCAACCGATTTTCAAACTCGCTGATACCGAAGCAGTTTTGGAACCTAAACTGATGAGCTCGGTTGGACCGAGTCACAGTTCGGTGGCACCGAGACTGCTAGGGTTTCACAAAGTCCTAATATCGGTCGCACTGATTAGCAATTCTCGGTCAGACCGAGAGTCACTAGTGCAATGGCATAAGCCAAATCGGTGGGACCAAGTTTTTCAACTCGGTGGGTCCGAGATGGTTTCGGCGGAAACCTAACCCTAAATTTTGAATCTCATCTAATCTATGGATTGCATTGAGTGGATAGGAGTGTTTCAATCGTGGCAACAATCAATAAGAACACAATGTGCTAGGAATCGGACGAGGATAGCACAGTGATCGAGTCCATACCCTAGCTTGGTGATGAACTCGCTACGGCGGCAACGGCGGGGTTGAAATCCGTTGACGGCGGCGGAGACCAGCGACAGGAGGCGGCTGGCGACGAGGAGACGATCCGGAGACCTTCGAGGCAGAGTGAGCTATTGCACGGGCGAAAGGGTTCGGAGAAATTTCCAAAAATTTGCCCGTGACTATATATAGCCCGACCCTGTCGGTGTGACCGAGTGGAACAACTCGGTGGCACCGAGATGCATAACTGTGTACAGTTACAGCAACTCGGTGTGACCGAAAAGTTCAAATCAGTTGCACCGAGATTGAGAACTTAGGTCAACTTAATGATCTCGGTAGGACCGAAATGGAGGAATCGGTCAGACCAAGAATCACAAAGAAGTTTTGGAAGTTTAAGTCTATGACGAATCAGGGATTCCGAGTGCTCCTCACACATAGTGGTTCGAATCTGACTTGATCAAATTTTGTGATGTAGCATGAACAGAGTTTGAGATGACAAAAGCATAGATAGCTAGAGAAGGTTCTTAGGCATTCTTGTCCATCCACTTGACAAAAAGAAAAGAAGCCAAACAATCAAAACAACAAGTGGATGTCCTTGAATGAGTAAAATATGCACCAACATGCTCACACAATAAGATGGCAAATGAAATATGTGGCAAAACATGCACAACCAATTCTAGCATCTATCAAACAATTGGCGATGACTAGGTCATCTATATATGAGTATATTGACTTAGGAGTCAAATGAAAGACATTTGATCATAGGTCATACTCATCGTTTAAGCTCAAGTGGGGTTACCACTTTTACATAATGCATTGATGTGTTCACACCATTAGAGTTGCTTTGACTCAATTCTTAGAGTTAAGCTCCCCCTAGATGTGAGATCCCCCCTTAGAGGGATGAACTAACCTTGGGTTTTGTCGATGATGACTTCATGTAGGGGTTGAAGATGTGGATGCCCAATGTTGATGTAGATCATTTGGAGCAATCCTTTGGAGTGAGTTGCACTTTCAACTTACCTACATGGGTTAGTCCCACAAGGAACAAACAAGAATATCCATAGACATAGAGTGATGCACACACAAGATGATGCCCATGAAATCATTAGGTTACCTTGTCCCTTGCCTTACCAACATGAGGGTTTGTGACTCCTTGAACTAGTGCAAGATGTGGAAGTTGATTGCACTCGTTCTTGCCATAATGATATGAGTGAAGAATGTTGGCGGAGTCACCCTCAAGAACTCTCTAGTTCTTCTTCTTCGGGATCCACATCATCTTGATGGGAATCCTTGGAGTTGTAGTTGTACTTGATGAAGTAGAACTTGATGTAGTCTTGGGAACCCACTTGAACGAGGCCTTAGGTGCTTCTTCAAATGCATCAATCTCTTCTTGAAGCTTGTCCTTGCCTTTGTTCTTGTGGTCTTGTGGTGGAAGATCATCTTGGGCTTGTGTTCCCTTGAAGGAAGTAGGATCATACTTCTCTTGTCGAGGAACAAACTTTGTCTTGGGGTATTGATCTTCTTCCCACTCAACTCCATTGGCATTGAACTTCCGTTCAAAACCAACACCTTGATTCTTCCGGTGCCTTCCTTGCTTGCGTACAATTTCCTCGAATTGCTTACTCCCGGCAAGGCTCTTGTAAACACCTTTCTCTATAATTCCCTTCAATAAGCTGTTTTCTTGCTCAAGTGTAACTTGGCTAAGAGAATCATTAGTGGAATCAAGATAACTACTAGAAGCAACAATATTGGATTTGACATTGTTACTGTTACTACTAGAGGAAGTATCTTTCTTGTACTTGTTACTAGACTTGACTTGAGGCATGTAAGTAGATAAGAGTAAACGCTTGGCAATGTAAGAAGAACTTTTCTTACGGAGATCATCATTGATTGCTTTTAAGAACTCATGCTCTTGCTCAAGATTGAGCTTTTCAAAGCGTAACTTCTCATGAGCCCTTAAAAGTTCTCGATGATCTTCGAAGATAGTTTCATGAGCCAACTTAAGAGTGTTTAGTTCTTTAGTTAGAAGCTCAATCTTCTCCTTACCATTGTCATTCGTTTTATCTTGATTAGCATGATTAATTGACGTTTCATCATAGTATTCATCACTAGAGTTGTCAACAAGTAAATCATCGTCCACAAGCAAGTCATCTTCATCACTATTGAAATCAACATACTCAGGATGTGTTACCTTTGGACCTTTGGCCATGAAGCATCTTCCAATTCTTTCATTTGGTGAATCAAATATGTCGTAGGAGTTGGTTGACACAAGTGCTAGACCGGCAACACCTTCATCTTGAGTATATTCGGAGTCGGAGTGATAGCTGAAGGAAATATGCCCTAGAGGCAATAATAAAGTTATTATTTATTTCCTCATATCATGATAAATGTTTATTATTCATGCTAGAATTGTATTAACCAGAAACATGATACATGTGTGAATACATAGACAAACATAGTCACTAGTATGCCTCTACTTGACTAGCTCATTGATCAAAGATGGTTATGTTTCCTAACCATAGACATGTGTTGTCATTTGATTAATGAGATCACATCATTAGGAGAATGATGTGATTGACATGACCCATCCCGTTAGCTTAGCACTTGATCGTTTAGTATTCTGCTATTGCTTTCTTCATGACTTATACATGTTCCTGTAACTATGAGAATTATGCAACTCCCGTTTACTGGAGGAACACTTTGGGTACTACCAAACGTCACAACGTAACTGGGTGATTATAAAGGAGTACTACAGGTGTCTCCGAAGGTACATGTTGAGTTGGCGTATTTTGAGATTAGGTTTTGTCACTCTGATTGTCGGAGAGGTATCTCTGGGCCCTCTCGGTAATACTCATCAGTTAAGCCTTGCAAGCATTATAACTAATGAGTTAGTTATGAGATGACGTATTACAGAACGAGTAAAGAGACTTTCCGGTAACGAGATTGAACTAGGTATTGGATACCGACGATCAAATCTCGGGCAAGTAACATACCGATGACAAAGGGAACAACGTATGTTGTTATGCGGTTTGACCGATAAAGATCTTCGTAGAATATGTAGGAACCAATATGGGCATCCAGGTCCCGCTATTGGTTATTGACCGAGAATGGTTTTAGGTCATGTCTACATAGTTCTCGAACCCGTAGGGTCCGCACGCTTAACGTTTCGATGACAGTTTTATTATGAGTTTATAAGTTTTGATGTACCGAAGTTTGTTTGGAGTCCCGGATGTGATCACGGACATGACGAGGAGTCTCGGAATGGTCGAGACATAAAGATTGATATATTGGAAGCCTATGTTTGGACATCGGAATGGTTCCGGGTAAAAACGGCATTTTACCGGAGTATCGGGAGGTTACCGGAACCCCCCGGGGTGTTAATGGGCCTACATGGGCCAAGAGGGAGAAGAGGGAAGGAGCCAGGAAGGGGCCGCGCGCCCCTCCCCCTCCTAGTCCGGATAGGACAAGGGAAGGGGGGCGGCGCCCCCATTTCCTTCCCCTCTTCCTCCTCTTTCCCCCCTTCTCCTAATCCTACTTGGAAAGAGGGAGTCCTACTCCCGGTGGGAGTAGGACTCCCCCCCTTGGCGCGCCCTCTAGGCCGGCCGCCTCCTCCCACTGGCTCCTTTATATACGGGGGCGGGGGGCACCCCAAAGACACAAGTTGATCTACGGATCGTTCCTTAGCTTCTCTCGGAGTGATTGTCGGAGTCGGAGCCGGATACCCATTCACCAACATGAGCTTGATGTCTTCATTTTGTGTAGCTCCTTGATGACTTGTCCTTCCTTTCCGAATCCTTGCTTCTCCGTGAGGGTCTTCGTTCATAACGATCATCTCTACTCCTCCTCTCTCTTGGTGGTGATTCTTCTCTTTTGCTTCTTCTTGGAGAATCTTCTCTTCTTTTGTAGGGTGCCGTACACTCATTGGAATAGTGTCCGGGTCTCCCACAATTGTAGCAATTGCGCTCTCGACTAGAAGATCTTTTGTCATTGTAAGACCTTGACTTGGTGCTTCTTTCTTTGCTTCTACTCTTGTAGAATTTGTTGAAGTTCTTCATCATTAAGCTCAATTCTTCATTGAAGGTTTGTTTCTCACTTGATGATGTGGGGGCTTCACTTGAGGCTTTGTAAGCACCACTTGACTTGTTGTGAAGTTCCTCCTTATCCTTGAGTGACATCTCATGAGCAACAATTCTTCCAATGACTTCCGTTGGCTTGAGATCTTTGTAGTTTGGCATCATTTGGATCAATGTGCACACGGTATCATACTTTCCATCCAATGCTCTTAGGATCTTCTTGATGATGAATTTGTCGGTCATTTCTTCACTCCCTATGCCGGCAATCTCATTTGTGATAAGAGCAAGCCTAGAGTACATTTCAGCGACACCTTCACCATCCTTCATTTTGAAATTGTCAAGCTGACTTTGGAGCACATCCAACTTGGATTCCTTGACGGATTCGGTACCTTCATGCATATCAATCAAAGTATCCCAAATTTCCTTTGCATTCTCAAGACGGCTGATTTTGTTGAATTCTTCGGGGCACAATCCGTTGAAGATGATATCACAAGCTTGAGCGTTGTATTGCAGCATCTTCAATTCTTTCGCATTAGCTTCACGGTTCGGTTCTCTCCCATCAAATAATTCCCCTTGCAAGCCAATACAAATAATTGCCCAAACGGCGGGGTTATGTCCAAGAATATGCATTTTCATCTTGTGCTTCCAACTAGCAAACTTAGTACCATCAAAGTAAGGACCTCTACGGTGATAATTTCCCTCGCTAGACGCCATAGTCTCCTAGGTTGTGAAACCAAGGCTATGACCACCAAAAGCTATGGAAATCAAAGCAAATGGAGACCAAAGCTCTGATACCACTTGTAGGACCTTGAAGTATGTCTAGAGGGGGGGGTGATTAGACTACTTGACCAATTAAAAACTTAACCTTTTCCCAATTATAGAGTTTGGCAGATTTTAGCTATCTTAGAAAGAGTCAAGAAATCATCACATAATTCAAGCAAGCATGCAAAGAGTATATGAGCAGCGGAAATTAAAGCATGCAACTTGCAAGAAAGTAAAGGGAAGGGTTTGGAGGATTCAAACGCAATTGGAGACACGGATGTTTTTGGCGTGGTTCCGATAGGTGGTGCTATTGTACATCCACGTTGATGGAGACTTCAACCCACGAAGGGTAACGGTTGCGCGAGTCCACGGAGGGCCCCACCCACGAAGGGTCCACGAAGAAGCAACATTGTCTATCCCACCATGGCCGTCGCCCACGAAGGACTTGCCTCACTAGCGGTAGATCTTCACGAAGTAGGCAGTCTCCTTGCCCTTACAAACTCCTTGGTTCAACTCCACAATCTTGTCGGAGGCTCCCAAGTTACACCTAGCCAATCTAGGAGACACCACTCTCCAAGAAGTAACAAATGGTGTGTTGATGATGAACTCCTTGCTCTTGTGCTTCAAATGATAGTCTCCCCAACACTCAACTCTCTCTCATAGGTTTTGGATCTGGTGGAAAGAAGATTTGAGTGGAAAGCAACTTGGGGAAGGCTAGAGATCAAGATTCATATGGTAGGAATGGAATATCTTGGCCTCAACACATGAGTAGGTGGTTCTCTCTCAGAAATGGTAAGTTGGAAGTGTAGGTTTGTTCTGATGGCTCTCTCCACGAATGAAGAGGAGGTGGACGGGTATATATAGCCTCCATGTCATACTGCTTACCAGCATGTCATACTTTGGTTCGGCGGTATTGTGAGATGAAGCGGCCCGGACCGACATTACGCGTACACTTACGCGAGACTGGTTTCACTGTTACGAGCACTCGTGCTTAAAGGTGACTGGCGGGTGTCTGTCTCTCTCACTTTAGCTGAATCGAGTGTGGCTACGCCCGGTCCTTGCGAAGGTTAAAACATCACCAACTTGACGAACTATCGTTGTGGTTTTTTGATGCGTAGGTAGGAACGGTTCTTGCTAAGCCCGTAGCAGCCACGTAAAATTTGCAACAACAAAGTAGAAGATGTCTAACTTGTTTTTGCAGGGCATGTTGTGATGTGATATGGTCAAGACGTGATGCTATATTTTATTGTATGAGATGATCATGTTTTGTAACCGAAGTTATCGGCAACTGGCAGGAGCCATATGGTTGTCGCTTTATTGTATGAAATGCAAACGCCCTGTAATTGCTTTACTTTATCACTAAGCGGTAGCGATAGTCGTAGAAGCAATAGATGGCGTAACGACAACGATGCTACGATGGAGATCAAGGTGTCGCGCCAGTGACGACGGTGATCATGATGGTGCTTCGAAGATGGAGATCACAAGCACAAGATGATGATGACCATATCATATCACTTATATTGATTGCATGTGATGTTTATCCTTTATGCATCTTATCTTGCTTTGATTGACGGTAGCATTTTAAGATGATCTCTCACTAATTATCAAGAAGTGTTCTCCCTGAGTATGCACCGTTGCGAAAGTTCTTCGTGCTGAGACACCACGTGATGATCGGGTGTGATAGGCTCTACGTTCAAATACAACGGGTGCAAAACAGTTGCACACGCGGAATACTCAGGTTATACTTGACGAGCCTAGCATATACAGATATGGCCTCGGAACACGGAGACCGAAAGGTCGAGCGTGAATCATATAGTAGATATGATCAACATAGCGATGTTCACCATTGAAACTACTCCATCTCACGTGATGATCGGACATGGTTTAGTTGATTTGGATCACGTGATCACTTAGATGACTAGAGAGATGTCTGTCTAAGTGGGAGTTCTTAAGTAATATGATTAATTGAACTTAAATTTATCATGAACTTAGTACCTGATATTATCTTGCTTGTCTATGTTTGTTTGTAGATAGATGGCTCGTGCTGTTGTTCCGTTGAATTTTAATGCGTTCCTTGAGAAAGCAAAGTTGAAAGATGATGGTAGCAATTACACGGACTGGGTCCGTAACCTGAGGATTATCCTCATTGCTGCACAGAAAAGTTACGTCCTGGAAGCACCACTGGGTGCCAGGCCTGCTGTTGATTCAACTGACGATGTTAAGAACGTCTGGCAGAGCAAAGCTGATGACTACTCTATAGTTCAGTGTGCCATGCTTTACGGCTTAGAACCAGGTCTTCAACGATGTTTTGAACGTCATGGAGCATATGAGATGTTCCAGGAGTTGAAGTTAATATTTCAAGCAAATGCCCGGATTGAGAGATATGAAGTCTCCAATAAGTTCTATAGCTGCAAGATGGAGGAGAATAGTTCTGTCAGTGAACACATACTCACAATGTCTGGGTATAATAATCACTTGATTCAACTGGGAGTTAATCTTCCTGATGATAGTGTCATTGACAGAATTCTCCAATCACTGCCACCAAGCTACAAGAGCTTCGTGATGAACTATAATATGCAAGGGATGAACAAGACTATTCCCGAGCTCTTCGCAATGCTAAAAGCTGCAGAAGTAGAAATCAAGAAGGAGCATCAAGTGTTGATGGTTAACAAGACCACTAGTTTCAAGAAAAAGGGCAAAGGGAAGAAGAAGGGGAACTTCAAGAAGAACAGCAAGCAAGTTGCTGCTCAAGAGAAGAAACCCAAGTCTGGACCTAAGCCTGAAACTGAGTGCTTCTACTGCAAGCAGACTGGACACTGGAAGCGGAACTGCCCCAAGTATTTGGCGGATAAGAAGGATGGCAAAGTGAACAAAGGTATATGTGATATACATGTTATTGATGTGTACCTTACTAATGCTCGCAGTAGCACCTGGGTATTTGATACTGGTTCTGTTGCTAATATTTGCAACTCGAAACAGGGACTACGGATTAAGCGAAGATTAGCTAAGGACGAGGTGACGATGCGCGTGGGAAATTGTTCCAAAGTCGATGTGATCGCGGTCGGCACGCTACCTCTACATCTACCATCGGGATTAGTATTAGACCTAAATAATTGTTATTTGGTGCCAGCGTTGAGCATGAACATTATATCTGGATCTTGTTTGATGCGAGACGGTTATTCATTTAAATCAGAGAATAATGGTTGTTCTATTTATATGAGTAATATCTTTTATGGTCATGCACCCTTGAAAAGTGGTCTATTTTTATTGAATCTCGATAATGGTGATACACATATTCATAGTGTTGAAACCAAAAGATGCAGAGTTGATAATGATAGTGCAACTTATTTGTGGCACTGCCGTTTAGGTCATATCGGTGTAAAACGCATGAAGAAACTCCATACTGATGGGCTTTTGGAATCACTTGGTACTTGCGAACCGTGCCTTATGGGCAAGATGACTAAAACGCCGTTCTCCGGTACTATGGAGAGAGCAACAGATTTGTTGGAAATCATACATACAGATGTATGTGGTCCAATGAATATTGAGGCTCGTGGCGGATATCGTTATTTTCTCACCTTCACAGATGATTTAAGCAGATATGGGTATATCTACTTAATGAAACACAAGTCTGAAACATTTGAAAAGTTCAAAGAATTTCAGAGTGAAGTGGAAAATCATCATAAAAAGAAAATAAAGTTTCTACGATCTGATCGTGGAGGAGAATATTTGAGTTACGAGTTTAGTCTACACTTGAAACAATGCGGGATAGTCTCGCAACTCACGCCACCTGGAACACCACAACGAAATGGTGTGTCCGAACGTCGTAATCGTACTTTACTTGATATGGTGCAATCTATGATGTCTCTTACTGATTTACCGCTATCGTTTTGGGGTTATGCTTTAGAGACGGACGCATTCACGTTAAATAGGGCACCATCAAAATCCGTTGAGACGACGCCTTATGAACTGTGGTTTGGCAAGAAACCAAAGTTGTCGTTTCTTAAAGTTTGGGGCTGCGATGCTTATGTGAAGAAACTTCAACCAGATAAGCTCGAAACCAAATCGGAGAAATGTGTCTTCATAGGATACCCAAAGGAGACTATTGGGTACACCTTCTATCACAGATCTGAGGGCAAGATTTTCGTTGCTAAATTCGGATCCTTTCTAGAGAAGGAGTTTCTCTCGAAAGAAGTGAGTGGGAGGAAAGTAGAACTTGATGAGATAACTGTATCTACTCCCTTATTGGAAAGTAGTTCATCACAAGAATCGGTTCCTGTGACAACTACACCAATCAGTGAGGAAGCTAATGATATTGATCATGAAACTTCAGATCAAGTTTCTACTGAACCTCGTAGGTCTACCAGAGTAAGATCCGCACCAGAGTGGTACGGTAATCCTATTCTGGAAGTCATGTTACTTGACCATGATGAACCTACGAACTATGAGGAAGCGATGATGAGCCCAGATTCCGTAAAATGGCTAGAGGCCATGAAATCTGAGATGGGATCCATGTATGAAAACAAAGTATGGACTTTGGTTGACTTGCCCAATGAGCGGCAAGCCATTGAGAATAAATGGATCTTTAAGAAGAAGACTGACGCTAATGGTAATGTAACTGTCTATAAAGCTCGACTTGTTGTGAAAGGTTTTCGACAAGTTCAAGGGGTTGACTACGATGAGACTTTCTCACCCGTAGTGATGCTTAAGTCTGTCCGAATCATGTTAGCTATTGCTGCATTTCATGATTATGAAATTTGACAAATGGATGTCAAGACTGCATTCTTGAATGGATTTCTAAAAGAAGAGTTGTATATGATGCAGCCGGAAGGTTTTGTTGACCCAAAAGGTGCTAACAAAGTGTGCAAGCTCCAACGTTCCATTTATGGACTGGTGCAAGCATCTCGGAGTTGGAATAAATGCTTTGATAGTGTGATCAAAGCATATGGTTTTATAAAGACTTTTGGAGAAGCCTGTATTTACAAGAAAGTGAGTGGGAGCTCTGTAGCATTTCTAGTTTTATATGTAGATGACATATTGTTAATTGGAAATGATATAGAATTTCTGGATAGCATAAAGGGATACTTGAACAAAAGTTTTTCAATGAAAGACCTCGGTGAAGCTGCTTATATATTGGGCATCAAGATCTATAGAGATAGATCAAGACGCTTAATAGGACTTTCACAAAGCACATACCTTGACAAAATTTTGAAAAAGTTAAAAATGGATCAGGCAAAGAAAGGATTCTTGCCTGTGCTACAAGGTGTGAAGTTGAGTCAGACTCAATGCCCGACCACAACAGAAGATAGAGAGAAAATGAAAGATGTTCCCTATGCTTCAGCCATAGGATCTATCATGTATGCAATGCTGTGTACCAGACCTGACGTATGCTTAACAATAAGCTTGGCAGGAAGGTACCAAAGTAATCCAGGAGTGGATCACTGGACAGCGGTCAAGAACATCCTGAAATACTTGAAAAGGACTAAGGATATGTTTCTCGTATATGGAGGTGACAAAGAGCTAGTCGTAAAAGGTTACGTCGATGCAAGCTTTGACACTGATCCGGACGATTCTAAATCGCAAACCGGATACGTGTTTATATTAAACGGTGGAGCTGTAAGTTGGTGCAGTTCTAAACAAAGCGTCGTGGCGGGATCTACATGTGAAGCGGAGTACATAGCTGCTTCTGAAGCAGCAAATGAAGGAGTCTGGATGAAGGAGTTCATTTCCGATCTAGGTGTCATACCAAGTGCATCGGGACCAATGAAGATCTTCTGTGACAATACTGGTGCAATTGCCTTGGCAAAGGAATCCAGATTTCACAAGAGGACCAAGCACATCAAGAGATGCTTCAATTCCATTCGGGACCAAGTCCAAGTGGGAGACATAGAGATTTGCAAGATACATACGGATCTGAATGTTGCAGACCCGTTGACTAAGCCTCTCTCACGAGCAAAACATGATCAACACCAAGACTCTATGGGTGTTAGAATCATTACTATGTAATCTAGATTATTGACTCTAGTGCAAGTGGGAGACTGAAGGAAATATGCCCTAGAGGCAATAATAAAGTTATTATTTATTTCCTCATATCATGATAAATGTTTATTATTCATGCTAGAATTGTATTAACCGGAAACATGATACATGTGTGAATACATAGACAAACATATAGTCACTAGTATGCCTCTACTTGACTAGCTCATTGATCAAAGATGGTTATGTTTCCTAACCATAGACATGTGTTGTCATTTGATTAATGAGATCACATCATTAGGTGAATGATGTGATTGACATGACCCATCCCGTTAGCTTAGCACTTGATCGTTTAGTATTCTGCTATTGCTTTCTTCATGACTTATACATGTTCCTGTAACTATGAGAATTATGCAACTCCCGTTTACCGAAGGAACACTTTGGGTACTACCAAACGTCACAACGTAACTGGGTGATTATAAAGGAGTACTACAGGTGTCTCCGAAGGTACATGTTGAGTTGGCGTATTTCGAGATTAGGTTTTGTCACTCCGATTGTCGGAGAGGTATCTCTGGGCCCTCTCGGTAATACTCATCACTTAAGCCTTGCAAGCATTATAACTAATGAGTTAGTTATGAGATGACGTATTACAGAACGAGTAAAGAGACTTGCCGGTAACGAGATTGAACTAGGTATTGGATACCGACGATCAAATCTCAGGCAAGTAACATACCGATGACAAAGGGAACAACGTGTTGTTATGCGGTTTGACCGATAAAGATCTTCGTAGAATATGTAGGAACCAATATGGGCATCCAGGTCCCGCTATTGGTTATTGACCGAGAATGGTTTTAGGTCACATCTACATAGTTCTCGAACCCGTAGGGTCCGCACGCTTAACGTTTCGATGACAACTTTATTATGAGTTTATAAGTTTTGATGTACCGAAGTTTGTTCGGAGTCCCGGATGTGATCACGGACATGACGAGGAGTCTCGGAATGGTCGAGACATAAAGATTGATATATTGGAAGCCTATGTTTGGACATCAGAATGGTTCCGGGTAAAAACGACATTTTACCGGAGTACCGGGAGGTTACCGGAACCCCCCAGGGGGTTAATGGGCCTACATGGGCCAAGAGGGAGAAGAGGGAAGGAGCCAGGAAGGGGCGCCGCGCCCCTCCCCCTCCTAGTCCGAATAGGACAAGGGAAGGGGGCCGGCGCCCCCCCCCCCTTTCCTTCCCCTCTTCCTCCTCTTTCCCCCCTTCTCCTAATCCTACTTGGAAAGAGGGAGTAGGACTCCCCCCCTTGGCGCGCCCTCTAGTCCGGCCGCCTCCTCCCCCTGGCTCCTTTATATACGGGGGTGGGGGGCACCCCAAAGGCACAAGTTGATCTACGGATCGTTCCTTAGCTTCTCTCGGAGTGATTGTCGGAGTCGGAGCCGGATACCCATTCACCAACATGAGCTTGATGTCTTCGTTTTGTGTAGCTCCTTGATGACTTGTCCTTCCTTTGCGAATCCTTGCTTCTCCGTGAGGGTCTTCATTCATAACGATCATCTCTACTCCTCCTCTCTCTTGGTGGTGATTCTTCTCTTTTGCTTCTTCTTGGAGAATCTTCTCTTCTTTTTTAGGGTGCCGTACACTCATTGGAATAGTGTCCGGGTCTCCCACAATTGTAGCAATTGCGCTCTCGACTAGAAGATCTTTTGTCATTGTAAGACCTTGACTTGGTGCTTCTTTCTTTGCTTCTACTCTTGTAGAATTTGTTGAAGTTCTTCACCATTAAGCTCAATTCTTCATTGAAGGTTTGTTTCTCACTTGATGATGTGGGGGCTTCACTTGAGGCTTTGTAAGCACCACTTGACTTGTTGTGAAGTTCCTCCTTATCCTTGAGTGACATCTCATGAGCAACAATTCTTCCAATGACTTCCGTTGGCTTGAGATCTTTGTAGTTTGGCATCATTTGGATCAATGTGCACACGGTATCATACTTTCCATCCAATGCTCTTAGGATCTTCTTGATGATGAATTTGTCGGTCATTTCTTCACTCCCTATGCCGGCAATCTCATTTGTGATAAGAGCAAGCCTAGAGTACATTTCAGCGACACCTTCACCATCCTTCATTTTGAAATTGTCAAGCTGACTTTGGAGCACATCCAACTTGGATTCCTTGACGGATTCGGTACCTTCATGCATATCAATCAAAGTATCCCAAATTTCCTTTGCATTCTCAAGACGGCTGATTTTGTTGAATTCTTCGGGGCACAATCCGTTGAAGATGGTATCACAAGCTTGAGCGTTGTATTGCAGCATCTTCAATTCTTTCGCATTAGCTTCACGGTTCGGTTCTCTCCCATCAAAGAATTCCCCTTGCAAGCCAATACAAATAATTGCCCAAACGGTGGGGTTATGTCCAAGAATATGCATTTTCATCTTGTGCTTCCAACTAGCAAAATTAGTACCATCAAAGTAAGGACCTCTACGGTGATAATTTCCCTCGCTAGACGCCATACTCTCCTAGGTTGTGAAACCAAGGCTATGACCACCAAAAGCTATGGAAATCAAAGCAAATGGAAACCAAAGCTCTTATACCACTTGTAGGACCTTGAAGTATGTCTAGAGGGGGGGTGATTAGACTACTTGACCAATTAAAAACTTAACCTTTTCCCAATTTTAGAGTTTGGCAGATTTTAGCTATCTTAGGAAGAGTCAAGCAATCATCACACAATTCAAGCAAGCATGCAAAGAGTATATGAGCAGCGGAAAATAAAGCATGCAACTTGCAAGAAAGTAAAGGGAAGGGTTTGGAGGATTCAAACGCAATTGGAGACACGGATGTTTTTGGCGTGGTTCCGATAGGTGGTGCTATCGTACATCCACGTTGATGGAGACTTCAACCCACGAAGGGTAACGGTTGCGTGAGTCCACGGAGGGCTCCACCCACGAAGGGTCCACGAAGAAGCAACCTTGTCTATCCCACCATGGCCGTCGCCCACGAAGGACTTGCCTCACTAGCGGTAGATCTTCACGAAGTAGGCGATCTCCTTGCCCTTACAAACTCCTTGGTTCAACTCCACAATCTTGTCGGAGGCTCCCAAGTGACACCTAGCCAATCTAGGAGACACCACTCTCCAAGAAGTAACAAATGGTGCGTTGATGATGAACTCCTTGCTCTTGTGCTTCAAATGATAGTCTCCCCAACACTCAACTCTCTCTCATAGGTTTTGGATCTGGCGGAAAGAAGATTTGAGTGGAAAGCAACTTGGGGAAGGCTAGAGATCAAGATTCATATGGTAGGAATGGAATATCTTGGCCTCAACACATGAGTAGGTGGTTCTCTCTCAGAAATGGTAAGTTGGAAGTGTAGGTTTGTTCTGATGGCTCTCTCCAGGAATGAAGAGGAGGTGGAGGGGTATATATATAGCCTCCACACAAAATCTAACCGTTACACTCAATTTACCAAACTCGGTGGGACCGATTCAACAGACTCGGTCGGACCGATTTAGTAAACGTAGTGACCGTTAGTGATTTTCGGTGGGACTGACATGCAACTCGGTGAGACCGATTCGGTTAGGGTTAGGGCATAACGTAATCTCGGTAAGACCGATTACACAAACTCGGTGAGACCGATTTTGGTAATAAGCTTTCAAGAGAGTTGGTCAGGTAAACTCGGTGGGACCGATTTGCTCTTTTCGGTGAGACCGAAATGTTACAAAAGGGAAACAGAGAGTTTACATTGCAATCTCGGTGGGACCGATCGCTCACTTCGGTTAGACCGAAACGTTACGAAGGGAAACAGAGAGATTACAATCCCATCTCGGTGAGACCGAGATCCCTATCGGTAAGACCGATTTGCTTAGGGTTTGTGGCGGTGGCTATGACTTTTGAAATGGATGGCGCCGGATAGGAAGAATCGGTGTGACCGATTTTGGCTTTAGGTTTAGGTCATTGTGGATGTGAGTAAGTAGCTGAGGGTTTTGGAGCATATCACTAAGCACATGAAGCAAGAGGCTCATTAAGCAACACCTCATCCCTCCTTGATAGTATTGGCTTTTCCTATAGACTCAATGTGATCTTGGATCACTAGAATATAAAATGAAGAGTCTTGAGCTTTTGAGCTTGAGCCAATACTTTGTCCTTAGTATTTTGAGGGATCCACTTTCATCATCCATGACATGCCATTCATTGAGCTTTCCTAAAATAATAGTCTTGGAATAGCATTAGCTCAATGAGCTATATGTTGTTATGAATTACCAAAACCACCTAGGGATAGTTGCACTTTCACCCATTTAAGTTTCCGGCCTTTATCAATGCCTTGTTATTTTTATGCCATACCTCGGGTTTGAAGTTGTTCCCGAGCGGCAACGTCCTCTTGCGTTCGAGCTCCAACGCCGAATTGCATTCGAGGTTTCTTTAGCATCCAAGCACCAACGCCGAACCACTCCCGAGCTCCAATGCCAGAATGTATCCGAGCTCCAACGTCGGACTATGTCCAAGCTCCAACGCCGGACTATGTCAAGCTCCAATGTCGGACTGTATCTGAGCTCCAACGCTAGACTATGTCCAAACTCCAACGCCAGACTATATCCGAGGTGTCATAGATCACCTTGGTTCAAAAAAGTTGAAGGAGTTTAGCCGAGCTTAATTCCGGAAATGCCCTCTACGGAGCCAGCCACTAGCGTCCGAGCTTTATGCCGGACTGCTTCCGGGGTGTCTATTGTAGTCGAGCACCAACGCCGGACTGTATCCGAGGTGGTGCACCACCTCGGCCATGGGCTGACTTTTATGAATTTAATTTCGAATTGTGCAATGTAATCTCTGCCGAGATGTATAGCCAGTAACCCTCAATGTGCGTGTTGGCCTAATATCCGGGATGCACCTGAAGGAAAAAATCAAACCGCTGACCCTAGTAGCCCCTGAGACTCTGGTCGATTCATAAAATCTGCCCGAGGATCAATTCCTAGCTCGGCAGCATACTTAGGAATAGAAACGCGGTGTGCAAACTCCTCGAGACTCAGGTTGGGTGCGGCCGACCAACCTGAGAATAATAATCTCCTCGAAAACTATATTGTGCTTTAAATTTTCTGCATTGGATTGTCAATGCAGTAGCCCCCGAGACACTGGTCGGGTGGCAACACCAGATCAGGGGATCGATGTACCCCTTTAATATTTGTAAATAATAAGCCCGAAGCCCCGTAGCCCCCGAGCCTTAATGCGGGCACGGGAGGCCGAATTAAGGATTGATATCCATAGTAAAATGACTCTACGTACACAAGTACTTTACGTCATTAATGCTTGGATCCGCATTGTACAAAACTTTGTTGACCGACCATCGGCTCCAACCTCCTCGGCCAGCAGCCGAGGAGTGTTTGTCCTACTTTATAAAGCCTTTATGAGGGCAAAGATTTATGGAAAATAAGGCAATCCGGCCATACGGTTTTATAAACAAAGGTACGCAGAGAGACATGTTATATTATTGTTTAACATAAGAAACATCGTCCAAAGAAAATAGTCCCACTGTCGGTTCCTTTCTTTGGGTTGTCATGCTAAGCATGATCATGAAACCTCAGCTCCGATCAATGTGGGAGGAAAATACCGAGGATTTAGTTCGGGGAAAGCTTCCAAACTCTGTGGTCTAAATGAACCCAAATTTTTACCTCCGTTGCGACCGTTTATAATCTGAAAGTGGCCCATTGTCGGTTTCTACCCCCTTGTAGATGCTACGCAGGGTGTTTCCGCAATAACAAAACAACCCTTAGCCGACGTCTCGGTGCCCGAAGGCGGTTGTGTTTAGCGGAAACGAGGCAATCAGATATGCGGGCTTTATAACTTTCCCTTAGTCATAGGAGCTTAAAGTTGGGAGGCCAGCAAGTAGCCCCCCCGGTTAGTGTTGGGCGACAGCCGAGGTCCAGTCGTAAACACTTCGGCCAATGTTATGAAGGGCCCATCATTTAATACAGTCATCGAACCGCTGACCAGTTTGCGCTTATTGTGACGGTCAGTTTTTGGCTTTCTCCACTGAGGTGCTTAACCATGCGAGCTGGAAGCACAATCGTTGTGGTTCTCCCTTTCCACAACTAACCGAACAAAGCGGAGCGTAGGAAGCAAGCACAGGAGCCGGGCAACCCAACTATTGACCGAAGACACAATTCGAAACTGATGCATATATAGCAATATCCGAGAATTTTTGCCAAATCTCTAAAGGTGTCCGGCGTTGTACTGCGAGACTTATGCGGAAAACACACAAATGGTTGAAAAGTACCATAGGCTTGGAAAACCAAAAAAAACGTCAAGAAAAACTCAACGTCCGAACTAGATCAATTGTTCGGTGCCAATCAGAAAATTGGTCTTAGAGAAAAAAAATGGTGCTTCTGTCGTGCTTTAACATGACACATCCTATCTCAAGACTTCAAGCGGGTCAGCCTACGGCTTCAACCTCCTATCCCGAAGGCGGAGTACTTCTCGTTAGGCTAGTTTAGCAAACTTTAGCGGCTTTGAGAGAGAAATTAGGCTCCCCGGCTATTTTTCGCACACTCGCATCAAAAAAGGAGTGATAGAGAAAAGACTTTGCAACGACTAAGAAGAACACCTATTATAAAACAGCTCACATAAATTTAAGAGCCCCCGAGTGACTTGGGTAAAAGAATTTTATGTATAATGATTGTATGTACCGAAGTACTTATATCATATCTGTGTTCACCCGACCTTTATACATATCTTAACCGACCGTCGGCTTCTCCCTCTTCGGTCAAGGACCGAAAAGTGTTATGTACTCCCCCTGTCGAGAATATCGACGGTGTTTCCGATAACCAGGCAATCAGGCCATAAGGCTGTAACAGACAAAGCGCGCTCAGGGAACTTATGCTATATTACCAACGAAGTGTAAGAAGCATCTTCGAAGAAAATAGTACCCCCACCGATATCTTTCTTCGGTTGCTCACTATGAGACTTGTGCAATAGATTTTTTGTACTCATGGGTTCCGTTGTGTGCCGACCATTATTGAAAACAGTAAGAGCGCTAGCTTTAGGCTTCACCCAGTCTGAGGTCCGGATCGGGTGACCCGATCATGACAATCGCAAAGGTGCTCCCTTTACTCCTAGCCGAACAATCGGGAACGTAGGGGTAAACACAGAAGCAAGGCAACCCAGCTTGCAAATCACTTAGGTCAATATGGTGCATATTGTGGCGTAATACACGAACAAGGAACGAAGCCGTACAAGTATAATCATATGCAAGAGGAAAAGCTCCAGCAAGGGAGCTCCCAAGTAAACGGGGTATTTGAATTTGTGTGCCACAAACAAAATTATGACAAGAAATTTTTTCGCAAACAACTTTTTGCCAAAAAAAGTGTAATGCTTGGTTGGACCGAACAAAATTTAAAAATTTAAAACTTTGAGCATGAAAGCGACTTAGCTGGTTAATGTGTTCGGCATTGGTGACGAGGTCCGGACTTATGGCGGGACGAAGACATAGTCCCCAGCCTGGCCGAGGTCCCAGCCCCCAGGCCGGTTCCGAAGTGTCCGAGAAAAGAGCTCGACTTGACGAAGTGGTGAAGCGGGCAGCACGCCCAGGCGATAGTGCGGCCCGGTCTGAACCAATCGCCTGCACACATAAAATAGTGCAGGCCAGAAATAATGATAATAATAAATTGCATAACTAATTTATGCGAAGTGAATAATCTGGTAAATATGGCCTGAGCGACGAGGCCGTGGCGGAGCAGAGATGTGGACGCATGTCGGAATTCACGGAATGACAATGTTCGTCTGCTTGACGCGGTGATGGTGCAATCTGTAGCATGAGCACACGATGTCGCTAGCCAATTGGAAATTTGTTCAGCGGCATGAAGATCCAAAGCAAAACCATCTGGACGTCCATGGATTTGCGTCTACTAAGTGGACACCAGCCGAACTAGTAATAGTGCATGCACATGCACGTATTTGATCTTTGGAGAGTCAACCAATATATGAGGTTGTAGTAGTCCTTAAGCCCTTGTTTGCTTGGTTCAATCTTATGCATAGGCAAGTAGGACAGTACTTCCAATAATAGAAAATCAATTAGCAATAGCTTTATCAAATCAGATCATAAAAAAAGAAGGAATAAGACATGTACTACTAGTACTTGACTTCCCTTTTCTTTGACGAGTGCGGTGTCTTGTGCACTCCGCGGACATTGTCCAGTCCTTGGCTGGGACGCTGCCATTCGGACTGCATTTTTTTTCTTGCCGCCGATCTAGAAGCTCATCAGCCGCCGCACAGAAAATTACCGAGCCTGTAGCAACGATTCTAGAAGAAAATCGTCTCATGCTAGATGAGTATAATAGAAAATATAACACCTGATTTAGAGTCGGTTGAAGATACCATCACACCACAGCAATACCCCGCATGAAAGCACCAGTATTGTGGATGCAGTGTTCATTGAACTTTGGATGAAACAGGGCAAAAGTTGTCGGACTGAAACCAACTGGACCGCCGCGTCAATCCGGCGACAGCAGACCGGATCATAACTGGCGGCAAAAATGCTGATGTCCTCCAAACTCCTCGTGGGGGAGTGGCCGCTCCATCCCTTTTTAATCTTAAACTAGATCATTGATGACGCGCGTTGCCGCGTCCATCTATTTTTGCAATAGAATGGTCTAAATTTATGTAAGTATGTGGTGACATGAAATATTAATGTTAATTATTTGAAAAAAGTGGAATTGTAACCACTTTGCAATATAATAGTGTTGTAAGAGTGAGATGTTTTCTTATATTAGTTCTCTTAAGTTTTATTTTGAAAAAAGGAGAATCGGATATAAGTTAGTACCAGATTGTGTTGAACTTTAGATGGTTTATAATTTTTGATTTATCAACCACATTATGCAAACACAAGGTAATGCTATTGTTACTGTGAAGCTCTTTGTCGGGAACATATTATACCCGACATATGTCCAATTTTTAATTCACAAATACTAAAACAAGTTAGCTAATTACCAAAGCTGAATATTTGTTTCAAACACTAAAACAAATTGATTAATTGCTACAGCTGAATATCGACATGAAGTGCACCACTGAGACAGTCAAAGCTGAGCACAACAAGTTGTCTAAAGCTATGAACTCTTTTAGAAACATTATTTTTCATATACGAAAGTTGCACTGGTGTTTCACATTTTGCAATATAAATAAATAAATATTTACAGTAGAGAAGCTAATGTGCGCTCTGTTTTCCCGGATTGACAATATTAATTGAGCACAAGAATATCACTCTTTCAAGCAAAAAATCCTGATCGTAGAATATATCATACTGACATGAGATACATCAACCTAGTACCAACAAACACTTATGCAAGAAACCTGTATGGAAGATAAGGCACAATAATATCAGTGGAACTTGAGTAAACAATGAGAACCCTAGCATGACAATTTTGTTTTTTATAACAGTCAGTAACCAGATAATATTAAACTGATAGACAACCATAATCTTAAAGACCTAAAGGATAAAGAAGGTCACAAACTGCATAGTAATTCCAATCACATGTATATATAAATGTCAGTCAAAGCCTTCCTCTTCAGTTAGTACCAGTTTGCGCTGAACTTTAGACGGTATATATGATTTATGATTGATCAAGCACACGCATATATAATTCCAATCACATCGCTTTGCAACTCACTGAGAGCAAATTATCATATACTTGCAGACCTGCATGTATCTTTATTTAAGTATAAGTATTTAACCCTTTTTTTAGGAAAGAGCCAAAATCTTACTCTATCAGAAGAACATAACATGGATTTCCAAACCTTATTGTTGTGTTACATTTTAGCAGTAAAATTATGTTAGAATAAATTCCATCCAAACAGGTGGTTATTGCAAAATAAGCAAAATATCATTGTTGGGCTGAAATACCCGGAGGCCAAGCAAGACGCAATCCCCAGAACCAAAAATGGAGTTGACCACACAATGTTTGGTGGATTTCTTGTTATTTTGATTATCGTATGCCCCCAACATGCTCCTGGGGTTTTCTCACAAACTTGGAGCGGGAGACGCTGCATTAAAACACCCCATTAAAACACCCCATTCACGTGCATCTTTTCAAACCAACCAGAACCAGTAACACCACGAACATCAAAGGCAATTGATATATGTCACTCTATAGTCGTCACATGTAATTATTCCCCAATCCAGGAACCTACCTGTGTGATGGACCGACAAGTACTCATGTAGTAAGAGCTAGCATTTCTGCCCAAATTCGAAACGGTCTTGCGGGTGATCTGGAGCCTACAAGGGGCGGTCTGCACCATGGTCATACGGCTCTCCGAGGTTCTAGATGGAGTCAAACGTTTGTTTGCTTCTTCTACCCCATGCCTACAACAATGAAATTACTTGTTGAAGCAAATAATTAATATAAGAAAGATATTCTAATCTGAAGGTACAACAACATACTAAGAAAATGATCATGATCAGGCAGCAAACTAACACGATAATAACATTATCGACTTCAGATTGCATTTAGACTTGTCCCATGTTATGTTGATGGTGAGAACTACCTACAGTTTACTGAATTTAAACCATGTTGAACTTAACATAAGTACACAACTCGACCAAAATATTTGGTGTCAATCCGTATATGCTAGCTAGGCTAATTCTAAGCAATGATACAAATAATTTAGATACTTAATTCCTGAGTAGTGTACTAAATAATCTGCAATCTGCAATCTAAAAAAAAGAAATAAAAGCAAAGCATCAGTCAATAATTCAAAAAGAGGAGCCCCAAAATAAGGAAACGGTGAAAATGGAACAAGGAATAGGGGATCTTTGAGCTGTGAGTTGTACTCTGGTATCTGGGTTGGGCTTTTCATTTTCATAAGTTATTAATTTACAACTATTCTCCCATGAACTCAAGCCTAAGTCTTCTTATACCTAGCGACAATATTCTAGTCTTTTGGCAGGCAAGTATTGGCCTGAAAAAAAAACAGCTGCTATTTTTAGTGCATAGCGGTGAAGAGCAAACAAAAAAAGTGGAAGAACAGAGAGTTTGAAATTTTGTCAAAATTTCTACAATTTCAAGGATGGGCGATTTTTTTTCCTTTCGTTCAAGAAATTTTGGTTGGTCTGAATCTCTATGTAAAAACAAACATGGATCAGCTAGAGTTAACATGTATTATCGTAGCGCAGCGGTAGGAAAGTTGTTTACTGATCAGTAGGTTGTGAGTTTGAATCATGGTTACTCATTTTGATTTTTTTGCACCAAATATACATTTGCGGCAAAAAAATGTACTAAATGCGATTCGAACCGCAACCAGCACCTTGTTAGGCTATGGATTAACCGTCAAGCTAGATACATAACTGCGTTAAGTCTATTTGAATTCAAACAAAAATTTCGTTGATTTGTACGAAACAATTTCAATTTTTTTGAAATTTTGACCATTTCGAGGGTGAGCGAAATTTTTGGCACTTCGGAATCGTAAAACAGAGAATATATTAATCAAGAGATATTACCATCAATGGGTTTCTCCACGAAGGGCTTGCAGAAATGTTTTCCATGCATCTCCATGAAATCATCTTGCTAGGTAAAGTAGTTTAACTCTTGGTTGGGGTGCTCTCTTCTGAAAACAGCAAAACTCGGAACAATTCAGCACATAACATCCCAAAAACAAAGGGTGGAAAGGACGTGGGAGGGGCAGCTGAAAAGGGACTCACCAGCAGCAAAACCACGGCCAGGTTTAACACAGGTGCAGGACGGTGGCATACAGTACACCCTTCAACGCACGTGCAGTACAAATTTTCAAGCGGGAAGCAAGACGGTGGCAGCAGGGACCTCCGAGGGCATCGACGCGTAGCCGCGCCCGCGGGTGAGACACCATCCACGCCCATGAGTCACGCTCCCATCAGAACAAATCCATCTATTTAATTAAAAAGGCAAGTATATATCATACGTCCATGGAGAAAATGGTGGAGAAGGTAAACTTCGTATACAATTAAACTACATATAACAGAGAAGAGTTCAGATCCACACACAAGTACACAACCAAGAATGGAAGAAGGGAAGGGATGAGGCGCACCTTTACCAAATGTAGCAGAAGACATCATCTCATATCCTCGAGAGAGACAGAGAGGAGTCAGAGGGGTGGGCCGTCGTTGGAGGTGGCCGCCGCGGCGCACTTGGCGTTCACTCTAGGTCGCCAGAGGAGGGGGGCATGGAATGGAGAAGTGCGGGGATGACTGGAGATGATGACGCCAAGAGAAGCTACCAGCAGCACAGATCACAGGAGAATGACGGCGGCTGCAGTAGTGGGCGGCTGTGACGGCGGCAGCGGCACACCTAGGGCTGGCGATGGCGAGAGGAGAGGCATCGGGAGAGGTGCACGATGAGCGGAGTCGGGCTCTCTTCAACGCCTCAACCTGGCCTGCGATGGCACGAGGCTAAATGGGCTGGATCGATGGCCCAATTAACCAGAGACCACCGATTTTTCTACAGGAGTAGCTGTTTAACGGACAGCCGGCCCAAGTCGCGGTAGTTTCTCCCTGATACGTGGATCCAACGGCAGATGACGACCAGAAATCGGGATCCAACGGCCTAGGAGGATGGAGGCGTGAGAGGCCAGGAAAGAGGCTCAGTTTTACTGTCCTTAATTGGGGGGCTAGCTTCCCAAGCTACCAAATAGTTAGCACACTTTAATTAACCAAGTAGGAAGTGCACCCGCAAGATACATAGGCTATCTTAGGAAAAGCTGGCACTGGTATACGTGGAAAGTGCAGAGACAAAAGGTAGCCTCCCTCCACGCTTACAACAGAATAGTACTAATAATAAAGAAAAAGGGAGGATGGATGGAATCTTTACTGTATGGTGCCGCCGATCAGATATTGTGTCCGGCCCACCCATCGTGCTCATCACGGGCGCTATAGTCCGGGCAGTCTCCTCGGCTGAACCGCCGCCGCTCAGGCTATGTTTTGCCTGGTAGCTCCGATCCGTTGTACTATCGAGCGCCAGGCACGATGGTTTTTGATTTCGATCTAGCACTATGAACAAATAGTACGAGGCGACAGTAACAGCTTGCAGGAAAGATAATTTATGGGAACAGATCTAACTGAAAAAATATCACCTAATTGCCACATCGATCCGTGGCGATTACCTAGCAGACTCTCAATGAAAGCACCAATGTCGGTGTCAAATCCGGCATATCTCGTATTAGGGGTCCTAAGCTAGGCGTCTTGGAACGATGGTGGGGTCCAAATGGTCCAAGAAACGAGCATGGTGAGGGAAGCCATTGCGTGGCAGTGAGGGTTGCGGTCGTCGGTTCTTTTTTGCCACCACTCAGTGACGGTTTCATCTAACTGCCATTCGGAGGTGTCCATGTGCGCGAGCCCAAGCTTCACTATGATTGATCTCCATAGACTAAGTGTATAGCGACACTTGACGAAGAGGTGTGTCCTCATTTTTTGTTTCCTTTTGGAAAGCGGGCAAGGGCCACAGTCAACCAAGTAAAGAATTTAACCTTTGGAGGTGCCCAAGGCTTCTACACCATGTGGTCCATGAGAGACAGGGTCAGGCCTAGAAATTGCGCTTTGTAGGCGGATTCCTTGTCAACTCTTCCATGGTTATCTGACAAAGACAAGCAGAACATCTTGACATACTATTTCCCCTTTTCCGGTTTGCTCCATTAACGAGCTGAAAAGGTGGAGACTGCACGAAAGCCGGTACTGATGGTGCACGAACGCATATGCCTTTGTCCTAGGAACACAAGGAGGATTAAACTTTGGGAAGAAATTTGGTAACTGGCAAAACCAGAGAAGATGTAAGTTCACAGAAGGAGACACGAAAACTAAAAAGATTCGCTCGGGTTGGAACCGGGAGAGACAGCAGTGTATGTACTTGATAACTTCTCTTTTCTAGATCAGATTTCCTGAGCCCCCTTGCTTCTTCAGAAGCAGATGCATCATTATCAACCGACAAATCTTTCAGAGCATTTTTCAGGTTCTGCATGTAGTAAGATAGCAACAGCACAATAATGGATCACACCTCCAAGCGTGGACCCCTACTCGCACAATATGCAGAAGTTTCTAGGAACTATTTCTGGGACTGAATTAAAGAGGTTAACAAGACAAATATCTACAGGATACAAGCATTATCAGAACTCGCATTTGCCCTGTACATATACAAGCATTATCTGAACTCACATTTGTCAACTCAAAACAACTGAACCCATGCAAGTGTCACAAAATAAGCATGCATCCCTAGACAAAATTTTAGTCCCAAAACCAAACAAACACTTGGGTGGCAAATATGCTGCTTTATACTACTATAAAGCAGAGGCACACAACTGAACCTTTGAAGTGGTAATCCAGCAAGCAGTCTACTTCATCTGTAAATCAGATACGGTGACATGAGTATAAAAACCATCAAACGGTTAGAGACCACCTCCTACATGGAGATCTCACCTAGAGCAAGGACTTCGATTTTCTCTCCTATTGCTCTTGCAGAATCGAACATCTTCCAGGCCGAATCAGAATCAGCTTCATCACCGGCCATGTTATCATCTTCCTTGCCGTCACCTGTTTCATCCTCCTTATATATCTTTGCCATTTGAGTTTTGCCCAAGGTATTAATATTTACCATGGGGTAAAAGCACATGGAAAAGAACCATAAATTATCATAAAAAGAAAAGCACCAACAACAAAGCGCATACAAAACACATCATATATACTCAGTCGATGGTATATATGCACCTAGAATTCATACATGTGCATGACTAGTTCCAATACAATGCACCCAGAATACATATATGTGCATGACTTGTTCCAGTACAATACACTGGAATATCAATTGACACATTCATGATAAATTCCAGATTATATCATATTACATATCTAGAGCGAACCAAGGACCACCAGTGCTGGTTCTAGTACAACACAAAAAACAGCATACCAATCTCAGTCGATGGAATGCACCTTGAATACATATCCTGACTAGTTCTAGTACAATACCTGAACATCGATATTGATATGTTCATGATAAATCTCAAAAGCATTTATTGAATTACATGAGAGCAAACCAAGCACGAGTGACGGTCATCTCATCTCAGCTTCTACCCATTCATTTTACCTCTCAAGGATGTCCAGGTAATAGCCACATGCACATAAACCCAATCATACAGGTTGTCACAGAGCGAGTACCACGAAACTCTCCATCTCCTCTTCAACAAGATGGTGCAGAAGACCACCCAGAGACCCATCAAATATCCAGAGCCCATGGCGAGGAAAAACGAAACCAAATCATCTCTTGCATCTCCGTGGTTTTCTCCTGGAATTGGCTCGGACTGTGACGAACAATTTACAGAGAGAGGAGGACCGCAGAGGCTGGGGTTGCCAATATAAATATAGGCCGGGTCTTCGAGTGTTTGCAGTTGACTTCCAGTCGGTATTTTCCCCCTCAGGTTGTTGTAGGACAGGTTCAGGCGACTCAATGATGTGAGAGTCGATAAGCTTGAAGGGATTTCCCCGGACAAATCATTGTGCGATAGGTCAAGTGACTCCACCTGCATTAAGGCGCCAATATTCTCAGGGATTTTTCCATTGAAGTTGTTCCATGATAAGTTCAGGCTCTTCAATGCTACAAGAGCGCTGATTTCTTCAGGGATCTCTCCCATAAGACTAATACAGGATAAATCAAGATTCACCATATATATGATTTCTCCTGTATATAATCTCTCTTGACCTTTCGTGAGTACTGTTAAATTCTCAGTATAGTCAACTAGTTCATTGCCAGCAGAATATACTCCAGAAGTGAGATCATCAATGTCTCTTGTTTGTGTCATGCCTGTACAATTAATAATAGATCTCGGTATGCTCCCTGAAATATTGTTGTAGCCAAGGTCCAAGTATTGAAGATTAACAAGCTCCGTAAGCTCGTCTGGAAATTGACCATAAAACATATTGGATCTCAGTCGTAAGAATGACAAAGATGATAGCTTCTCCCCAATCCATGCTGGTAAAGCCCCAGAGAATTGATTATGTCCGAGATCAAGAAAGATGAGTTGTGGACATTTCTGGAGAAGTGAAGGAAATTCACCAGAGAGGTTGTTGTTTCTCAAGCTTAGATTAACAATGCTCAGATCTGTCATGTTTGTGCTGGACTCATTGACTGGGCAATCAGTAATCGATCCATTGA
Source organism: Triticum dicoccoides (assembly GCF_002162155.2). Taxonomy (NCBI): domain Eukaryota; kingdom Viridiplantae; phylum Streptophyta; class Magnoliopsida; order Poales; family Poaceae; genus Triticum; species Triticum dicoccoides. The sequence continues at coordinate 43,420,793 of NC_041391.1, read as the reverse complement.
GGTTATTTCTTGATAGATCTAATGACCGCAATGATCACAACTTGCACAAAGAAGATGGAATGGCGCCAGCGATCATGTTGTCATATAGAAAAAGTGTTTCAAGCCCTGGCGCTCCAAAGTCTAATGGTAGTGGCCCAACTAGATTGTTCCGACTAAGATCCAGGTCGGTTAGAGTGATAGGAAGCTTAGGTATTGGACCACCAAGCTGGTTAGAACTGAAATCCATTACCTGTCCTCTCATAAACTCCATTGTCGATGGGAGGACTCCTGTAATCTGATTATTTCGGATATTCAGAAACGCTACTGAGGAAGCTGCTGTCCAAAACCAATCCGGTATTATATCGTTTATGCTTGTGTTTGCTATATCAAGACTCGCTACGTGTGTTTGCCATCTAAGCCACATTGGGAATTTTGGCCCTAGCTGACAGGACCGAAGTCCAATTGTTCCTAGACTGAAAGGAGGAACCCAAGTTGGGCTCACTGTGATGGCTATGGAGTTGTCTGATAATCTCAATTCCTCCAACATACCTAGACGTGATAAATGACCTTCATGCATGACCCCGTCCAGGTTGTTAAAACGAAGGTCCAGATTTGTTAGCTGTTTGAGCTCTCCTATCCACACTGGGACATGACCAGTTAGGCTGTTATGAGCGAGATACAGCAGGTTCAGGTTTCTCAAGGGCTCTACTAGTGTAGTTGGTAGGCTTCCAGTCAGATTGCTGTACGGTAGAAACAACTCTGTGAACAGTTTGGTAATCGGTGGAATAACTCTGCTATACTCCCATTCATATTGTTCCCGAAAGATACCAATCTCTCCAACTTACATAGGTTCTTCAAATTGGATGGTATCATGCCCACAAGGTTGTTATCTGATAAATCAAGCAACACAATGGAGGTCATATTACCTATCCCATCTGGAAACGGGCCATAGAAACCATTGCTCGAGATATCTAGATACTTGAGGCTAGTTAAATCCCAGAACCAGTTGGGCCTGCTATGCTTATGGAAGTGGTTTTTTGAAAGGTCGAGTGTTTCAAGAGATGTCAGATTTGAGAGCAGAAGAGAATCAGGGCTACTTTTAAGCAGGCAACTAGTAACACGAAGAACTTTCAGAGTTGGAAGCATGTTCACAGATGGAAGCCACTGAACAATTGTGCTGAGGTTCATCCTATACATATCTAGGTGCTCAAGGGAAGTCAACCGTGACAACCAGGTGATATCAGTGGAGTATGTGTCATCACTCCCAAGACTTAAGTACCGTAAATTGGAGAGATTACCCAGCTGCGGCGGTATCCTTCCAATGAACTGTGAGGCTGATAGGTCGAGATATCTCAACTTATGGAGAGAACCCATGAACTCCGGAATCTGTATCTTGTCGAATCTGTTGCAGCCGAGGTCGAGATACCGAAGATGATGTAAACCAAGCAACGAGGAGCTTATGTTGCCTGCTAGTGCATGCTCGTTTCCATGGAGATCGAGCCTGACAACATGGCCGGTCCTGTTGCTGCAGTAGACGCCCTTCCATCGGCAGCAGTCATCGCCCTTCCATGATGAAAGGAGGTTGCCAGGGTCTGATAGGCCTGCCCTGAAGGCAAGAAGGGCAGACTTCTCACCAGCAACACAGCTGGGGATCGCATCGTTTGGATGCAGGGCAGATGTGCTGCCCTCTGTGGTGCTCTTGGCTTGAGTGAACAAGAGTAAGGCTATGGCTATTTGGATGCAGGAGAACTGAAGTGTGTCCATGGGAGATTTTGGCATGAACATGTGTGGTCTTCTTTTCTCCTGGGTCAGGTATATGTTCTTCTTGCGATAGGAGAGCAATGAGGACTTTGGGGCTAGGAGTTTCATGGAAGGTGCTGGAGAGTGGAGCTGAGCGCAGTTTTTTCCACAACTAGTCGGCTTGAGGGTCGTCCAATCATGACATGGAAGTCGCTGCTGGAGTGGAGGGTGGAGCATCAATTCACAACGGTGTGAAGCTACGTGCAGTTTTTCCACAGCTAGTTAGCCTGAGGGTCCTTTACTAGTGTCCAAGGACCATGAATTATTGGGAATGAAAATACAATGTAAATATTCTAAGAGTTCTTACAAAATAAGTGGTGAAAGAAAGAAATCCCGCCGTCCCATCTAGGTCCCAAATTAAAGATTGATGTGAAAGGAAGAAATCCGGTCCAAGAAGAAATCCCAATCTCGTCCATCTCCCGCAAGAATACTGAAGCTGAATGGGGGAGGGGAATGTGGAAGGAGGCGACCTTGCGATCTGGAGGCTGGCGGCGCCGGTGACGAGGACGGGGACGCCGGCGAGCGGATCCGCTGGAAGAACTCCCCGCGATGCGCCTCCTTCGTGTTCCACCGCCGCTTCCTCCGGACGACGGGCCAGGCTTGGCCGCCGCCTCGGCTGCTATGCTGCCGCAGTTCGCCGGGCATGTCGGAGTGAGCAGAGTAGGCAGCCCACACCGTGAGGATGAAGATCTAACCCGTGCCCGTGCAGTCTTTTATTTTTCCTTTTTTATTTACAAAAGGAATCTTCTATATCTAAATAGCTAGCTCCCACTACTAGATTTCTCTACACATGCGTGCTTCCACATCACCTCAATTATTTGCAGCCTTCCGATCAAAATTGTGTGGCATCAAGAAGTCATGCATGTGCTCATAAGTTACTTTCTGCATTAATGTAAATCATGCCACCTCATTAGTCATGCATGTTTTTTTTCCAACGCATGCATGTACTCACTTATATTTATCCATTAATCTATAACTCAAACAATGCAACTTCATCAGTCATGTCTTCTTTTTGGGAGGAATTTTTTTCTCTTTTTTACATCATTTTTTCACACACTTCTTTTATGTTTTATAATTTTAAATATGTAAAATCTTATATTTGTATTTATTGTTTTAACATGGTTACATCTAGTGTATTAATATGAGGCGTGTTTAGAACTAGAAGTGGCGGGACCCGCTCCCGCTCCCGCGGGCGGCCGGCAAGGGCCCCCTCCTCTCCATCCCTTCTCACCGCCACCGTGACGCGCCACCGGGCAAAGCCCACTCGCCGTCGGTGGCGGCGGGAGCTTCTCTCCCAACGGATTGCAGGCTCTTCGCGGGCGGGCAACTCCAGCAGGTGGCGGCGCGGCCATGGGCGTCGGCGGTGGGGTCACGCGCGTGCCGCGTGCCCACAGCGACTCCTGGTGGCGGCATGGGGGGCCGCTCGCTGCGCGCCCGTGGTGGCCCTCGTGGCTCGATCTGGTGTGGCCAGATCTGGCCGCCGGCACCTCAGGTGGCACTGGGCTCCCCACCGGCAGCCGGCGCGTCCCTCCGGTGGCTGGTGCTGTCACCGGCTAGGTCCTCCCGTGCTTCGGGTCGGCACTGTGGTGGTAGCTCGTGAGGGTTGCACGGGTCGTCGCCTGGGGCGCGACACGACGTTTGCTGCTGGACGGCAGGGTGTGGGTGGCTGTTGCGATCTCCCATCTCCTGGGTACAAGTCGGCGACGAGCGGCGAGCGCTTGTCAAGGTGGCTACGACCTACAGTTTGTGCTCGGGCGGACCTGATCTGGGCCCGAGGCAGATCGTAGCTTGTGCTGCTGCGGGTAGATGAGGTTGGGTGCGGTCCGGATGGTACTCGCGGGCGGTGTGGTGGTGGCTCGGCGGCGGGATGGTCGGTGGTGACGCGACGGCTGCACAGGCCTGTGCCACAGATCTGGTGCAGGCGGCGGCCATGGTGGCTCGTGGCGCGGGTGCGTGCCCGGCGGCTCCAACGCTTGGAGGTCGCCAGACGGCGGTTGGGCAGTGGCCTGATGTGGTTGCTGCTCCGGCCGTCGGTGGCTCCACGGCAGCTTGGCAGGTCGGCTGCAGCGGCAGCTGGCTTGCTCCAGTGGCGGCTCCTCCGTAGGCGGCTTGTGTCAGTCTTCGACCCCTATCCTCATCATCGGGCGCTACTTTCATCGAAGGGTTGGCCCTCCCCCAGCTGCGGTCCATCGCTCGTCTCATGCCCGGCAGTAGGACCCAGCTCATCTCGTGCCTCGCAGCAGGAAGGATCGATGGAGGCTAGTGTTTGGCCGACCAATTGGGTCTCGGCGTTGGGGCCGCCCAGGAGTGCGAAAGGCGGATCCTTTCTGCTCGTCTCTTTGGTTGGGGTAGCGGCTTGTCTCGGGTGAGATGGTGTCTAGGTCTTGGATGTGGCGGCGGCGGCCCTGGTGCTGGTACCACGATGCTCATGGGCAGATGATACGTCTCCAATGTATCAACTTTTTCTCACGCTTTTCCTCGTGTTTTGGACTCTAATTTGCATGATTTGAATGAAACTAACCCCGGACTAACGTTGTTTTCAGCAGAACTACTATAGTGTTGTTTTTTGCAGAAATAAAAGTTCTCGGAATGGAACGAAACTTTGCGAGGATTTTTTATATCAATAATAAGAATTTATGGAGCCAAGACCTGTAGGAGAGGGGCACCTAGGTGGGCACAACCCACCAGGGCGCGCCCCCTCTCCTGGCGTGCCCAGGTGGGTTGTACCCACCTGGTGGCCCCGCAAACGACCCCCCTGATACTATAAAATCACATATTTCCAGAAAAAAATATGGAGAAAGAATTATCGCGATCCACAAGACGGAGCCGCCGCCAAGACCTGTTCTTCCTCAGGAGCGCAGATCTGGAGTCCGCTTGGGGCTCCGGAGAGGGGGGTCTTTGTTCTTCGTCATCACCAACCCATCTCCATCGCCAATCCTATGATGCTTCCCACAGAGAGTGAGTAATTCCTTCGTAGGCTCGCTGGTCGGTGAGGAGTTGTATGATATTCATCATGTAATCGACTTAGTTTCGTTAGGGCCTGATCTCTAGTATCCACAACATTCTTAGATTGATGTTGCTATGACTTTGCTATGCTTAATGCTTGTCACTTTGGGCCCGGGTGCCCGTTTATGAATTCATCATTATATCCATGTTTTAGATCTAATCTTGCAAGTTATAGTCATCTACTACGGTTATGATCCTACAACCCCGGAGTGACAACAACCGGGCCCACTCTCGGTGATGACCGTAGTTTGAGGAGTTCATGTATTCACTATGTGTTAATGCTTTGTTCCAGTTCTTTATTAAAAGGAGGCCTTAATATCCCTTAGTTTTCAATATGGACCCCGCTTCCAGGGAGGGTAGGACAAAAGATGGCGTGCAAGTTCTTTTAATAAAGCACGTAATACTATTTACGGAATACATTCCTACATTATATCGATGAACTGGAGCTAGTGTCGTATCGTCCTAGGTTATAACTGTCACATGATGAATATCATCCAACAAGTCACTGATCCAATGCCTACGAATTTATCTCATATTGTTCTTGCTAAGTTACTACTATTGCTACTGCTATCGTTACTGCTACAAAATATAACTGCCACCACGGTTACTGTTACCGTTACTACTGCTGCTATCATCAAAACTATCATACTACTGTGCTACTAATCACTTTGTTGCAGATAAATAATCTCCAGGTGTGGTTGAATTGACAACTCAGCTGCTAATACATTCAAATATTCTTTGGCTCCCCTTGTGTTGAATCTATAAATTTGGGTTAAATACTTACCCTCGAAAACTGTTGCGATCCCCTATACTTGTGGGTTATCAGCAGAGCCCGTGGCATGGTGCTGCCTGGTGGCCATGGCCGCATGGGCGGCGTGGTCCCTGGGGTGTGGCGTTCGATGGCGGTAATTATTATCTGGGGTGAAAACCTGATCTATTTTCGGACGGACCAGCGGCGGCGAAGCTCGTTCGCTTCTTGAAGGTGTCGTCGCAGCTTTTATTGCCCACGTGTTGCTCCAGGGGAAACTCTGATCCTCGGGTCAGGCGGTGGCAACGCTCTAGTGTCGTAACCTTCTTGAAGGCGCCGCCTTGGAGCCCATAGTTCGGCGTATGTGGCTTCATCTCATTGCGGTGACGTGTTCACGGTTGAGGTCCTCCGGTTGCTCTTGTAGTGCTAGGGGTGGTGTTGCTGCGCTCAGCGCCAATGTATCCTGCCTTGGGTGTGTGTGTGTTCTGGTGGCGTGTATTTGTATTGAATTGTGAATGATCATTGCTTTATATATAAAGCGGGACGAACGACTTTTCCGGTAATGTATTAATATCATGAAGATATCAATTACACTTGTCATCTCTATCAACAAAATGTCTCAAAGATATACTAATATCACAGCCAAAAAATAGAAGAAAAAACACTTCATCCCAATGATTGACGAATCTAGCACGGAAATGAAGGGTGTGCTCAAAACATCAAGTTTATAAGTGTAATTAGCAAATGCATTGCAATTTACATGTTGAACACCTCAATATAATTGTCAAGTAATATGTTTAGCTGAAGGGTGTGGTGAGGTCTCAGTTGACCGCCTAAGTCTCAGTCAAGTGATATACTACCTCCATCCTGGTTTATTAGTCCCTGATACGTCTTCGTCGTATTTATAATTTTTGATTGTTCTATGCCAATATTATTCAACTTTCATATACTTTTGGCAACTTTTTATATTATTTTTGGGACTACCATATTGATCCAGTGCCCAGTGCCAGTTTCTGTCTGTTGCATGTTTTATGTTTCGCAGAAAACCCATATCAAACGAAATCCAAACGGGATAAAAACGGATGGAGAATTATTTTCGAATATTTGGGATTTTCCGGAGGAAGAATCAACGCAAAACGGTGTCCGAGTGGCTACGAGACAAGGGGCGCGCCCTCCCCCCGGGGCACGCCCTCCCCCCGGGGCACACCTTGGACTCTCGTGGGCCACCCATAAGGCGGTTGACGCTCTTCTTTTGCCGCAAGAAAGCTAATTTTACGAGAAAAATCTGGGCGAAAGATTCACCCCAATCGGAATTATGGATCTCCAGATATAAAAGAAACGGTGAAGGGGTAGAATCTGAGAACGCAGAACAAAGAGATAGATCCAATCTCAGAGGGGCTCTCGCCCCTCCCACACCATGGGAGCCAAGGACCAGAGGGGAAACCCTTCTCCCATCTAGGGAGGAGGTCAAGGAAGAAGAAGAAGAAGGGGGGCCCTCTCCCCCTTGCTTCCGATGGCGCCGGAGCGCTGCCGAGGGCCATCATCATTACCGCGATCTTCACCAACAACTTCACCGCCTTCATCACCAACTCTTCCTCCCTCTATGCAGCGGTGTAACCTCTCTCTTACCCGCTGTAATCTCTACTTAAACATGGTGCTCAACGCTATATATTATTTCCCAATGATGTATGGCTATCTTATGATGTTTGAGTAGATCCGTTTTGTCCTATGGGTTAATTGATGATCGTGATTGGTTTGAGTTGCATGTTTTATTGTTGGTGTTGTCCTATGGTGCCCTCCATGTCGCGCAAGCATGAGGGATTCCCGCTGTAGGGTGTTGCAATGCGCTCATGATTTGCTTATAGTGGGTTGCGTGAGTGACTGAAACACAAATCCCAAGTAAGGGGATTGTTGTGTATGGGATAAAGGTGGACTTGATACTTTAATGCTATGGTTGGGTTTTACCTTAATGAATCTTTAGTAGTTGCGGACGCTTGCTAGAGTTCCGATCATAAGTGCATATGATCCAAGTAGAGAAAGTATGTTAGCTTATGCCTCTCCCTCAAATAAAATTGCAATAGTGATTACCGGTCTAGTTATCGATTGCCTTGGACAAATAACTTTCTCGTAACAAAAAGCTCTCTACTAATATATACTTTATTTGCATCTTTATGTAAACAGCCCCTAGTTTTTATTTACGCGTTCTTTATTATCTTGCAAACCTATCCAACAACAGCTACAAAGTACTTCTAGTTTCATACTTGTTCTAGGTAAAGCGAACGTCAAGTGTGCGTAGAGTCGTATCAGTGGCCGATAGGACTTGAGAGAGTATTTGTTCTACCTTTAGCTCCTCGTTGTGTTCGACACTCTTACTTATCAAAAGAGGCTACAACTATCCCGTATACTTGCGGCTTATCAAGACCTTTTTCTGGCGCCGTTGCCGGGGAGTCATAGCGTGGGGAGAATATTCTCGTGTGTGCTTGTTTGCTTTATCACTAAGTATTTTTATTTGCTGTTCTAAGTTGTTCTCTATCTTTAGTTATGGATATGGAACGCAAAATACCAAAAAAATTAGGTGTACTTGCTACTCATGGAGATGGGGTAACTCCTAAAACCCTCGATTCTCATTATGTGAAAGATATTATGTACTACTTTGATAATCCTGAGAAAACCCCATTCAACTTTATAATGGGAGACAAGTTAGATCAACGTGAATACTTTAGGGATTATCGCTCGACACAAAAAGGGAAACTATTATGGGATCAATTTATTATGTTGCGTTGGTATGCCCGGGATCTATGCTTGAGATATGACATTACTTGTTTCTCTAGGATGAAGGCTCCACACCTTCCCTTTTCATGCACATTTAATGATAATGAAACCTTAGCTTCTTATGCTAATGGTATATATGATTACTATGATGTTGAACAAATAGAAGAATTTGTTGCTTTTAAGGCTGCTTATGAAGTTGAATCTTTGTTTGAAAAGTATGAAGCTTTTGATGATGGTGGTGTTTATAGGCCTGAAAATCTTGCTATACTTAGATATTGCTATGAAAATTATGAATACAATTACTATATTAATGAATTTATTGAGAAAGTCTCCGCTGTCCAAGAAGAGATTAATATTTTGCAGGAAGCTATGGAAGAAGAAATTGATGAAACTGTGAGCTCATTGGATGAAAAAGATGATGAGGAGAGCGAAGAACAAAAGGAGGAAGTGTGGATTGATCACCCGTGCCCACCTTCTAATGAGAGTAACTCTTCAACTCATACATTGTTTAATTCCCCTTCGTGCTTACCGAAGGATGATTGCTATGATCTCGTTGATTCTCTTGAAATATCCCTTTTTGATGATGCTTGCTATGCTTGTGGCCAAGATGCCAATATGAATTATGCTTATGGAGATGAACTTGCTATAGTTCCTTATGTTAAACATGAAATTGTTGCTATTGCACCCATGCATGATAGTCCTATTATCTTTTTGAATTCTCCAAACTACACTATATCGGAGAAGTTTGTGCTTATTAAGGATTATATTGATGGGTTGCCTTTTACCATTGCACATGATGATTTTGATGAATATAATATGCATGTGTTTGCTGCTCCTACTTGCAATTATTATGAGAGAGGAACTAATTCTCCACCTCTCTATGTTTCCCATACTATGAAATTGCAAGAAACTGCTTATACTATGCATTGACCTTTACTATGTGTTGGGGATATTACCACTGGGCGTGAACCGGCCTACTTGGGCCGGGTTAACTTCATTAGTAGTATAAACAGATGAAGGCCCAAGGCCTGTAGTCAGTTTAGAACCTGTTGCCGTAAACCGGCCTGATGTATAACTTGTATTGTAAGTTAGGAATAGAGAGATACCAGCCGGGATACGAGTATGAACCGGTTGGGACTCTGTGGACCGACGGGCGTCACCCGTGTATATAAGGGGACGACCCGGCGGCGGTTCAGGATAGACAATGATAACTCGAGCCTAGGCGAAGCTTGTTTGCTCCCTAGCCATCGAAACCACATCAATTCCATCACAACTAGACGTAGGCTTTTACCTTCATCGAAGGGGCCGAACTAGTATAAACCCTCGTGTCTTTGTGTCCGCTTTAACCCCTTCGAGTTAACCCGTAGCGATGGCTCCACGACTAAGTCCTTTCACTAGGACATCTGCTGTGACAAATCCACGACAGTTGGCGCCCATCATGGGGCTATCGCACGATGGTTTGACGATCTTGGAGGGCAAGCTCAAAGGACTCGAAGGCTATGCTGTGGGCCGGATGACCAAGAGTCGTCGCGGCAAGATCTACATCGACGACGCAGGATGGGGTCCCAAGGCCGATTCGATCGAGTATGGATACCGGGTCCCCTTTGGTGGTATACACGTTTTCATCGGCAAGATCGGTGGGCCTGGGCCTGAGCCGGACATCTGCACCAACCTCGTCGAGACGGCTCAGCGTGCGAGACCTACCCAGGCTAAACCGGCCGTGAAGCGTTCCTTCGTTGGAGTCATCCACGGAGGAGAGCGTGAGGACGAGTCAGAACACGGTAGCGAGACCGTCGTCTATTCCGGCGATGAGTCCTCGACCGGAGAGACCGAATCGCTATAGCAGTTGCAAGACGACCAGGTTAGGGGTTGTTCCGATGGCGACAGTATTCCGGAACCCCCAGGGCAGATCAACCGGGTTGGAATATTCATGACCGGCACGCAGGCGGTGAATCACTCTTCGACCGCTGCAGCAATGCTCTCCGGATCAGCAGCGGCAGCGGCAGCAGGGGCAGGAGGCCTTGTGCGCCCGCCGGTTCAAGTTCTGTCTGATCTGTTTGATGCACTAGCCGTGCTTATGGCAGAGGCCAATCCGGTGGATCAGGAGGCCCATGATGCAGAGATTGCAAAGGTGAGAGAGCAGATTGTACAAGCCAAGGCAGATCTGGCAGTAGAAAAGGACAGGATGGCCGCAGAGCGGGCCACTTTGGACGCCCAGGCCTATAAGCTCATGCTTGACCAGAACGCATCACAGGAGGTCTTGAAGCGGAAGCACAGATCACGCCTGCCGTTAGGGTTTGACCCTCGAAATCTCTTTCACACTCCGGGAGCTGGACCCAGTAATCCGCCGCAGTACCTGGAGGCAAACCGGATCGAAGCACCAGGGCCAGGGGCGACGGTCCAACCCCGCCTGATGGAACCTCCTCAACAGAACATTGTGGTTCCTCCGCCAGTTCAGACACCTCCGGGTCATTATTCTAATCCTATGGACAACCTGGTTGCAGCTGCTGCGTGATTAGAAGCTATTCCGGTCGAAGGGGATTCTCCGCAAGCGATAGAGACATGCCGGGTTAAGGAGCTTCTCCGGACCTCGCTGATTCAACAGGAGGCATATTCATACAGCCGCGATCGGATTCACTCCACACCTCGTCCAAGCCGGAGCTATAGCAGATGCATAGATGAACCAGCCATATCGAGCAACGCACGAGGCCGTGAAGCGGCCCGTGGCAATAACCCGGCAGGTGGTGTTCGTGATGCTCAGGATGTGGTGGACCGGGCCCGAGCACGAAGGGAGGCCGAGTTAGCAGCACAGAACGAGGCGGGTCAGCTTAGACCGGTTCGTCCTACCACCTCTGCCGGGCCAGGGGTCGCGTCCGCTTTGGGAGTGCCTCGTTTAGTCCCCGCTTTACGCAATGTACGCCTGCCCAAGGATTTCAAGGATCCGCGCAAGGTGCCGAATTACACCGCCGATTTATCTCCGGAAGCGTGGGTAGAGAGTTATGAGATGGCCATGGAGATGCTAGATGAGGATGAGACCGCGTGTGCAAAGTACTTTACCATGATGCTTGAAGGCACGGCCCGTACTTGGTTGAAGAGCCTGCCGCCCAATTCTATCAGCTCATGGGCCCAGTTGCGGGCCCGATTTATCCAGAATTTCAAAGATACGTGTAAGCAGCCCAAGTCCATAGTAGACCCGGCGGCTTGTGTTCAGGAGGACGGAGAATCAACAACCCATTGGGTACGCCGCATTTCGGAGGTCTTACACTCATCTGACAGGATCAATGCTGATTCTGCGATCTTAACCCTGGAGGGCAACTGCCGATTTAAGCCTTTAAAATTGAAATTGGGGCGCATGAAGCGTTTTTGTAATGACATGGGAACTCTCATGGCCGCTGTAGTGAAGTATGCTGATTCGGATAGTACCAAGGATCCTGAGACTGACGATGACAAAGCAGGGAAGGGAAGAAGAATAGCAACTCCAAGGGGCAACAGTACAAACCGGCGGGTCATGGAAATGGAGGCAAACGCAAAGCGGATGGCAGCATGGACTTTGTGGCTAACACTAACGCACAGGACAGGGGTCAGCGGCGTAGAGGTAAAGCGGCAAATCGTAATGGGGCTCCAAATCCTAACGCAGATCGTTTGAATTATTTGTTGAATCAGCCTTGCCCAAAGCACGGGACGAAGGAGGCGCCGGCTAACCACCTTTGGAAGGATTGTTATATTATGCAGGAGTTTAAAAACTCTAATGCCTTCCGGTATGACCGCGGGTCAGGTGGCGGTTCAGGATCCGGTTTTCATGGGCCGGGTCATGATGGAGCTTCCGGTTCAGGTCTCAATCAGGGCGGTCACAACAACCAGAATAGTCAGAACGGTCAACAGCAGCAGCAGCAGTCGGGTTATCAGAGCCAGCTGAAATAGTTGAACAATGGGCAATATCACGTTTTCACAACTAGCTTGGATAAACGCGACCGAAAACTCCACAAGCGAGCAGTGAACTCTGTTGAACCGGCCGTACCACGTTACTTACGCTGGTCGGAGCAGCCTATCGTGTGGAGCAGGGAGGACCACCCACCCCGGGTTGATAATCCGGGCCAGCTAGCATTAGTGGTAGACCCTTAGGTGGGAGGTTATAAATTCACCAAGGTACTCATGGATGGAGGGAGCAGTATTAACATCTTATACTATGAGACATTCCGCCGCATGGGACTAATGGACAAAGATCTCAGACCGTCTAATACGGTGTTCCATGGTGTGGTGCCAGGCAAATCAGCATACCCTGTTGGTAAGATAGCCTTGGATGTGGCTTTTGGGGACGAGCATGATTCCCGATCCGAAAAACTAACCTTTGAGGTGGTGAAGATCCGGAGCCCGTATCACGCCTTGTTTGGGCGGCCGGCTTATGCCAAATTCATGGCGCGGCCTTGTTATATGTATCTGCAGCTCAAGATGTCGGGTTACAAGGGGACAATAACGGTTCATGGGAGCTGTAAGGTTGCTTTGGAATGTGAGGAAGGTGATGCGGCTTATGCGGAGTCGGTCTGTGCCACGGAAGAGTTGAAATGCTATAAGGACAATGTTGATGCGGCGGACATGACCCCTTTGAAGAAGCCAACCACAGAGCATGACTTGGATCTGAAGTTCAAATCGGCAGCTGAGACCAAGCTTGTTGACTTCGTGCCCGGCGATTCATCCAAGCAGTTCACTGTCAGTGCCAACTTGGACCCTAAATAGGAAAGCGCGCTCATCGAGTTCATCCATGAGAATCGGGACATTTTTGCATGGAAACCTTCTGACATGCCAGGTGTACCGAGGGAGCTCGCTGAGCACACTCTTAATGTGGATCCTAAGTATAAACCGATAAAGCAATTTCTCTGCCGGTTTAACGAAGAAAGGCGCAAAGCCATTGGGGAGGAAGTGGCCAGGCTCTTAGCAGCTGGTTTTATCATTGAGGTGTTCCACCCAGAGTGGCTTGCTAATCCGGTGCTGGTTCTTAAGAAAAACGGCACTTGGCGTATGTGTGTACATTACACGGATCTTAACAGGGCTTGTCCAGCGGATCCTTTTGCCCTCCCCCGCATTGACCAGATCATTGATGCCACGGCGGGTTGTGAGCGTTTGAGTTTTTTGGATGCATATTATGGATATCATCAGATCAAAATGGCGGTTAAGGACCAGGAGAAGACAACGTTTATTACTCCTTTTGGAGCCTTCTGCTATGTATCTATGCCCTTCGGGCTCAAGAGTGCCCAAGCCACTTATCAGCGGTGTGTACAGAATTGCCTACATAAACAGATCGGTCGCAATGTGCACGCCTATGTGGATGATATTGTAGTCAAGTCAAGGCAGAAGGAGACGCTGGTGGATGATTTGAAGGAAACCTTTGACAACTTGCGAGTTTACAAGATGATGCTTAACCCGGCCAAGTGTGTCTTTGGTGTTCCGGCAGGCAAGTTACTGGGTTTTCTTGTGTCCAACAGAGGAATTGAGGCTAATCCGGAGAAGATTGCAGCTATCACCTCCCTGGCTAAACCGAAGTGTATCAACGATGTTCAGCGTTTGGCGGGCCGGATCGCCGCACTGAGCCGGTTTATCAGCCGCCTCGGAGAGAAGGATATCCCTTTGTACCAGATGCTGAGAAAGACAGATCAATACATCTGGAGTCCGGCTGCTGATGAAGCATTGGAGGACTTGAAGCGGGAATTAGCCAATCCGCCCGTTCTTGCAGCTCCGGTCGACAAGGAGCCGTTGTTATTATACGTAGCGGCCAATGCTCGGGCAGTTAGCGTGGCTATTGTCGTGGAGCGCAAGGAGGCAGGCAAGGAATATCCGGTTCAGCGGCCGGTTTATTATATCAGCGAGGTGCTTATTGAATCCAAGCAAAGGTATCCGCATTGGCAGAAGCTGGTATATGGAGTTTTCATGGCAAGCCGGAAGTTGAAGCAGTATTTTCAAGGGCACCCCATCACAGTGGTCAGTTCAGCTCCCTTGGGCGATATCATACAGAACCGGGAGGCGATTGGCCGGATTGCCAAATGGGCTATAGAGCTTGGGCCACACGGATTGAAGTACGTACCTCGGACGGCGGTGAAGTCTCAAGCGCTTGTTGATTTCATCAATGATTGGACGTAGTTGCAAGCACCAGAGGAGAAGCCGGATCATACATATTGGACTATTCATTTTGATGGATCCAGACAATTGGAAGGCTCGGGGGCTGGAGTCGTATTAACTTCCCCACGAGGTGATAAGTTTTGTTATGTTCTCCGCTTAATGTTCCCTTGTACTAATAATGCAGCTGAGTATGAAGCCTTGCTCCATGGTCTCCAGATGGCTAAGGAGATGAACTTAAGCCGGGTTAAGTGCTTCGGTGACTCGGACCTCGTGGCTCAACAGGTGTCTGGCACTTGGGATTCTAAGGACCCGCTCATGGCTGCCTATCATCGTGAAGTGGATAATATCGCGGGTCACTTCAAGGGTTATCAAGTGGATCACGTGGACCGTCGAAAGAATGAAGCGGCGGACGCTTTAAGCCGGTTGGGCTCTCAGCGCAAACCGGTCCCGCCTAATGTATTTCTTGATGTGTTGCACAACCCGTCAGTTAAGCTCCCAGGTGAAGCGGATTTGGCTATTCCTGATCCGGAGGCTCAATTGGTGGCAGCCCTGCATGTCATTCCAGATTGGACAGTTCCTTATCTTGCGTACATGAACCGGGGGGAGTTACCGGAGGATGAGATTTTAGCCAGGCAGATAGTCCGGCGATCCAAGTCTATGACGATTGTCAATGGCGAATTGCATCATTGCAGTGTATCAGGGGCGTTTCAACGTTGTGTTTCTCCTGAAGAAGGCTGTGAAATCTTACGAGAAATCCATGAAGGAGATTGTGGACACCACGCCGGTTCAAAATCTCTGGTGGCCAAGGCGTTTCGTCACGGGTTCTACTGGTTGACAGCACATGCTGATGCGGAGGACTTGGTTAAACGGTGTGACGGCTGTCAGAAATTTTCAAGGCGTGCTCATGTGCCGGCTCAGGAATTGAGGATGATCCCAATCACTTGGCCGTTTGCAACTTGGGGGCTGGATATGGTCGAACCTTTTAAAAGATCCAAGGATAAGAAAACCCACCTTTTTTGGTGGCAGTTGACAAATTTACCAAGTGGGTTGAAGCGGAGCCTGTCAGCAAGTGTGATGCAGCAATGGCGGTGAGTTCATCAAAAAGGTGATTTTCCGGTTTGGCTTTCCACACAGTATCATTACTGACAATGGTACCAATTTATCCAAGGGTGCTATGAAAGAGTTCTATGAACGTGAGCACATCCGACTTGATGTATCATCAGTGGCTCACCCCCAGTCCAATGGGCAGGCAGAACGGGCTAATCAAGAGATCTTGCGAGGCATCAAAACCCGGCTTATGGTTCCACTGCAAAGAACAGCAGGATGTTGGGTTGAAGAACTACCATCTGTGCTATGGAGTATCAATACTACGCCCAACCGATCCACAGGATACACGCCTTTTTTATGGTCTACGGACCGGAGGCAATTCTCCCTAGTGATATCCGGCACGATTCGCCTCGTGTGGCAGCTTATGTTGAAGCGGATAATGAGACAGCACGGCAAGACGCTTTGGACCTATTGGACGAGGAGCGTGATATAGCGGCGGCCCGTTCGGCGATTTATCAACAAGATCTTCGTCGCTATCACAGTCGCCGGGTTAGAACCAGAACGTTTCAAGAAGGAGATTTGGTGCTTCGACTCATCCAAGACCAGACAGATATGCACAAGTTATCCCCACCCTGGGAGGGACCTTTCGTGGTCAGCAAGAATCTGCAC
Organism: Triticum dicoccoides; assembly: GCF_002162155.2. NCBI lineage: Eukaryota > Viridiplantae > Streptophyta > Magnoliopsida > Poales > Poaceae > Triticum > Triticum dicoccoides. Next base: position 43,404,661 of record NC_041391.1, on the reverse strand, counting down.
AACGGGTCGTACTATCTGATTGACATTCGAGAGCACAAAGATTCACGCACATCAGAGGAGGAGACCAACAGGCCATGGAACATAGCTCATCTTCGGCCTTACTACACTTGAGCCATTGGCTCTATCTATATACATATTATGACAGTGTATATATTATCTTTGATATAATAAAACCGGAGCCTCAGCTAAAGCGGGGTCTCTATCTTTTCTTATCATGTGTGGTTACATGGAGTGGTTCTGTCTTAAAGCGGCCTCCGGTTTACCCCTTGAATTTTGTTTTCTTTATATATCACTTGGGGCCTTGGTCGCGTCCGAACCAACGCGACACCTTTTGATAGGCGAAAGCCACCAGATCACTTGGGGACATGGTCAAGTCTGAACCAGTCACGCCTCTTGATCGGCCTAAGGCCACAAAATCACATGGGGGCTTGGTCGAACCCGAACCATTGCCACGCCTTTTGATTGGCATACTTGCCACGGTTTCATTTGGGGACCTGGCTGACTTGAACCATTGTCACTCCAATTGGGGGCTTGGTCCTGTCTGACCATGGTAACACCATCTGATCAGCTCAGTATAGCATATTTTTTACAAAACGGTTTTTATCATTGCCTTTGCTTCCATGTTTATTTCATGGCTTGTTTTCTTAGTTTTTTGTTGTGTTTTCTTTATACCAACAACAGCTTTTTCCGGTTCAGCCGATGGATTTGATTCCCTTTTAATTCGGAGAAGTATGCCCGGTTTACCCTTCCTGTTAACATCAGGGAGTAACAGTGAGGCTCGTAGTGACCCAGTACGGTTTATATGGGAGCTGTTTTCTCCCCCTTTGACGGTAATGGTTTATAAAGCCTCCGCTTCAAGCCTGGCTAAGCCGGTTTCATGCCCAGATATGTTCATGTTTTTCTGATTGCAGGAAATATTAAATGAGGTTTTTTCAAGCAAAAGCATCAGTACTTATGCGCAAAGGCATATTCAAGGCAGAAGTATTAACTATCCTATTACAAGGCAACACGGTGCCCAAATAAGATCATTGTTATTTTGGCAGGACATCATAAGGCAACTGTTTAAACCGGCTTCCGGTTCAAGCTTGCTCATCGTCCTGCGCCGCTTCAGCTTCCTCGTCTCTATCCATTGGCTGGAAATCAACAGTGGTCCAGTTGATTCCCATTAAAGCTTGAAACACAGCCTCTTCATGGATCAGAGAAGATGGTTCAATATCAGGAGCGTAAGTATGCTTACGGATTGGAGGAATCAGATTCTCCGCTTCAAGAGTTGGGGCAGGCACTCGCTTGTTCTGATCGTTGTATTGAGCTTGATAATGCGTCAAGTCGGCCTCTTCGGCTAATTGACACGCCAGAGGGCACACTGCATGGTTTATTGCCCTCAAATCATCTGCATTAAACTCGATGCCATCTTCCTTCAGGCTGGGATAGCCTTGAGCTGCTTCCACAGGGTCGAAATCCGGCACCCATGCCTTTTCCCGGATTAAGGCGTTAATGGCTCCGGTTCGAGCAGCAGATTTTTTCAGCTCTTCAATCCGAGCAGGAAGCATCAACAACCTATTAAGAGTGTCCTGAATTAGAGAGGGTGCCGGATTGTTATGAGAAGCTGTGATAATCCGCTGTGCTCCGGTATACAATTGTTCAACTAACGTGTAAGCAGCCTTCAGCTTCTTCCGCACATCTGACCCTAAGTGCCCAATGCGTGTACCTGCAACAATACAGGGATGATCTCAAACCGGATTTAGTATACGCAAGCCAGAGTTGTCACAGAAACTAAAAGGAGCTTACCAAAGATAGCAGCGGTCATGGAGTGTATTTGCCGCTTTACGGCGGTCAGTTCATCTACCACCGGTTTAAGAGCAGCCTCAGCATTTTCCGCTCTTTTTGTTAAAGCGGCCTTCTCAGTGGCCCAATCAGCCCGCTCTTTCTTGAAGCCCTCTTTTAGCTGTTCAGTGATGTTCAAGGCGCTGGTTAATTCTTCCCTTGCCTTGTCTATTTCAGCCTGTTGGGTTTTCAAGGTTTCCTGCAGATCAGTAATCCGGTCCTCTTTGACCCTTACTTCAGCCTACATACAGACAGTACTTGGCTTTAAACAAAACGGTACAAGAATTTGAAGTATCAACCACATAACAAGTTATACGCTTGATACTTGGGGGCTAATGCACCTTCAATTTTCATCTATTGCAAAGTCCCAAGCTCAATACAGGTATTCAACTTGGCACTTGGGGGCTAATGGCCATTTGCTCAATTATGTTCTGATGTTACAATCATATTTGGAGTCCCGGTTTAACTATGTTAAGTTGAACCGGCACTTGGGGGCTATATTGACGGATTTCAAAGTACTGAGGATTATGCTCAAGCCCCGGTTTAAAGAATGTTACAAACCGGCCCTTGGGGGCTAGGAGAATTAATACAGTGGCAGGAAGTAAAGAAGAAACACAAGATAGTTACCTCAAATTTGTCTCTCATCATCTTTACCAGGCCAGCTTCACAGTCGCAGCTAGTATATAGCCGGTTCAAGTAACCAGAATGCAGGTCTTGGGCACTCAGAGCAGCATATGTTTCCAGCTCTATATCCCATTTGCCTTTGTTCTTGGCAGAAAAATCTTCTTTCACTGTATGCTTGGTTAAAGCAACAGGATTCCCTGGTTCAAAGCGACTGACGCTGGTAATTACAACATCATCATCTTTAGACTCACCGGTTTGTGTTGGTGCGGTCGGTTTATCAGCAGGACTGCGGGATTTTTCAATCCGGAGGGAGCTGGCTGGCGGGTTAGCAGAGACTGAGGTATTGATAGGCCTTTCCTCAGGAATAGCATCGTCTTGCAAAGGAGGATCATTGGGAATATCTTCATGAGTAAACGCTTCAAGATCTGGCGCTTTATCCTGTTCTGGGGCGACATCTTCTTCAGCCGCTTTGTCCAGGCGGGCCTTCTTGCTCGGTTTAGGTTTAGCCCTGAAAGAAAAACAAAGAGTCAAGGAACAGCATAAGTTATTACACAGTATACCGGAAACATATGTTCAGCCTAGCTTACCCAAGAACCGTTTTCAGTGGCGGCAGCTGAGTGGCCGAGATTCACCAGAGGATGAATGAGAAGTAACCTGATAATCGGAGTCGGACGGATTAAGAGGTTGACGGAAGAAACCTGCTTTAGGATATAAATCAATAAAAAGGTCGGAGACCTCGGAGCGGCGTTTTCGAACCGGACTGTTTGGTAAACCGGCGGAGGTAACTACCTGGCCACTGTGCCGGGTTGTGCGGCGAGCTTCATGTTGCTGAGTCTTCATAAGAAATTTGGGATCCAAGTAAGTAAGAGGATGAGAAAATTTAACTTTCCGGTTTGCTTGGCGAAATTTTGGCAAAGGCAAATTTTCTGAATCGGAAGAGAGAATAGTTACCTCAACGACGTCAGCATTACTGGCTTCAGCGTCGTCCTGACAAGTATCATCATCAATAAGGCGTGTAAAAAGTAAGCCTAGTGAATCAAGTTCTACCTCAAGGTCCGGGTTACCCACATCATCATCAATAGCTGGGTCAGATGAAGCGGTGGTTTTCCTTTTGTAAGCTGGATTCTTCATAACTTTGGTTTTGGGCCGGGTTGACCGTCCTGCCTTCTCTGCTTTGTCTTGTAGAAGCTTCTTGCTCCAAAATGGATTGTCACCCTGGTTCAGCAGTAATTAATGTCAGACGGAGAAAGCAGTAACAGGTTCAATAACAGAACAATCAAAATTTTACCGCTGGCGGTTTGTTGGTGGCGCAATAAGGAGGCAGACCGGTTTGAGCGCAGAGGTGCTCCGGTTCATTCAACATCTTCTTTACAGAATCTGTGACTTCGTCATCAGAGAGTTGGATTTTAGTGTGTCGGAGTGGGTCATCGACGCTATCAGTATACTTGCACATCAAACCGGAGCACCGGCTGAGAGGCAGTTTGCTCCATGATATCCAACAACGTGCAAGGTCTATTCCCGTTAAACCGTTTGCCATGAAGGCTCGGAGCTTGGAGAGTTGCGGAGCATATTTACTTCTCTCCTTGGCACTTAATCTTTGTGGGAAGGGGTGAGTGTTGCTGAGCCGCTCCGGACGAAAGCCAGGCAAGGGATTTTCATTGTCAGGGGAGGTGTCTTTGCAATAAAACCAAGTTGCATTCCACTCCTTGGGATGAGTATGTAGTTTGACGTGGGGATAAGTGATCTCTTTTCTCTTCTGAATGGCCATACCGCCCAATTCGGTATTGGGGCCGTCAGTAAATTCAGTGCGGCGTTTTAAGTGGAAGCAGTCTCTAAACAACTCGACTGAAGGCTCCTCTTGAAGGTATACCTCAGAGAGCACTTGAAAGTGACATAGATTGGTAACAGAATTGGGGCCAATATCTTGTGGACGGAGCTGAAAATTGGCTAACACATCCCGGTAAAATTTAGAACCAGGCGGTTTGAAGCCCCGGGCTAAGTGATCTGCAAAAACCACAACCTCTCCCTCTTGAGGTGTGGGAGGACATTCATTTCCAGGAACCCTCCAATGGATCGTATCTTTGCTGTCTAAAGCGCCGATCATGACTAAATCATCCAACTGAGTTTCTGTGACGCGAGAAGGAACCCAATTGCACTCATATACTTGTTTGGCCATGGTGAGATCTACAAGAAATAGGTGATTCCGGTTCAAGAATATGTTTGGATAAAAGAAGGTGCTGATCTGAACAAAGCTAAACCGGAGGTAGTACACATAAACCGAATTTCTATGAAGTGGCATCATATGGGTTCTGGCGGTTCAACAAGGGGACTAATGGTGTATACCGGTTTACTAATTTTTTCTATGTTAAGTTAAACCGCCTGATCTAAACATCGGAAGCAATCAAAGTTGTGGATGGCTAAGTATGCAGAAACAGGTTTCACAAAATCCTATTGCAGTAGTGGATCTAAAGCAAGCTCAGAAAAACAGGAAATATTCAAAAGAGTGAGGCAGAACGGGAGTGAACCAATGAGCGGATATGTACGTGAGATCTATGGACTTAGGTGTGAAATTACAGGCGGATGCTAAAAGATTACTATTAAACAGAGCAGGGGTTCACAGATTCATTCAAGAGTCAGGGTATGAGTATGAACAGGCGACAAACTCGGCGCGAACATGAAACCCTAAGAACAGATCTAGGTCAAGAAGAGAAGAAGGTTTACCGGAAACGAAGAAGACGCGGAAGGGTGCTGAAGTATTCTGGTGCACTCAGGTTGATGCAGCGGCCCAGGATGATGCAGAGGTCGACGGCGGCGGCGGAGCTCCAAGGCTGGCGACGCGAGGAAGACGAAGAAGAAGAGACGAAGGGAAGAAAAGGAAATGACCCTTCGGTCTTATTTATAAGGCAACAGACGTAGGTCAGGCGCGCGAATCCAGGAGCTAAATTTTCGGAAGTGGAGCTGATGGCCTGGATGTCACAGATCCATTAATAAAGGAGGGCGTTATAAATGATAGCCTCATGATGACGTCATGCCGGTTTACTACAACCAGAAATGATGACGACATGGCGGTTTACCAATTACCAGAAGATGTCCAAGATGAAGATTTGGTGAAGGAATGACATGAACCAGTTCAAATCAATCTGGGGCCTAATGTTGGGGATATTACCACTGGGCGTGAACCGGCCTACTTGGGCCGGGTTAACTTCATTAGTAGTATAAACAGATGAAGGCCCAAGGCCTGTAGTCAGTTTAGAACCTGTTGCCGTAAACCGGCCTGATGTATAACTTGTATTGTAAGTTAGGAATAGAGAGATACCAACCGGGATACGAGTATGAACCGGTTGGGACTCTGTGGACCGATGGGCGTCACCCGTGTATATAAGGGGACGACCCGGCGGCGGTTCAGGACAGACAACGATAACTCGAGCCTAGGCGAAGCTTGTTTTCTCCCTAGCCATCGAAACCACATCAATTCCATCACAACTAGACGTAGGCTTTTACCTTCATCGAAGGGGCCGAACTAGTATAAACCCTCGTGTCTTTGTGTCCGCTTTAACCCCTTCGAGTTAACCCGTAGCGATGGCTCCACGACTAAGTCCTTTCACTAGGACATCTGCCGTGACAAATCCACGACACTATGTGTGCATGAATTGTTCTCTTATGACATGCCGATGCATAGGAAGAGAGCTAGACTTCATTGTTGCTTGATATATGTTACTCTGTGCTCACTACTAAATTACAAATCATTGTTAATTAAAATTGGCTTTGATATACCTTGGGATCCGGGTGGATTCATTACTTGAGCACTAAATGCCTAGCTTAATGGCTTTAAAGAAAGCGCTGCCAGGGAGACAACCCGGAAGTTTTAGAGGGTCATTTATTTCTGTTGAGTGCTTTCATATAGTTTAAAAACAAAAAAAAATAAAGAGGGGAACCTAAAAACTTTTCAAAAAGGAAAGTGAAAGTGAGAGAGACAAGCATTGTTGAAGTGGGAGAGCTCCTTGAACTTTGTTCATGCTCATGGAGACTTTGTGAATCTTGATTACAGAAACTTTTCATCAAAAATAATTATCCCCTTGTACATCTCCATTGTATTATAAAAATAATGTGCCAAGGTTTGCCTTTAGGATGTTTACAATGCTTGTTGGTTTGTACGGTGCAGGACAGAAACTTTGGTTGTAGTGCGCGATTTTACATTTTTAACTGGAACGTCAATTGGCTCTGATTACTTTTGCACTGTCTTGATATACAACTTGTTTATTTTTACTAATTTTGGTAGAATTTTTGGGGTACCAGAAGTATGGTAGATGTTCAGATTGCTACAGACTGTTCTGTTTTTGACAGATTCTGTTTTTGATGCATAGTTTGCTTGTTTTGATGAAACTATCAATTTATATTAGTGGATTAAGCCATGAAAAAGTTATGTTACAGTAGACACAATGAAAATACAAAATATGAATTGGTTTGCAACAGTACTTAGAGTGGTGATTTGCTTTATTATACTAACGGATCTTACCGAGTTTTCTGTTGAAGTTTTGTGTGGATGAAGTGTCTAAACGAGGAGGTCTCGATATGAGGAAAAGGAAGAGAGGCAAGAGCTCAAGCTTGGGGATGGCTGAGGCACCCCAAGTAAATATTCAAGGAGACTCAAGCATCTAAGCTTGGGGCATCCCCTCTTTCTTCAACAAGTATCATTATGTTTTCGTATTCGTTTCGTTCATGCATTATGTGCAAGTCTTGGAGCGTCTTTTGCATTTAGTTTTCACTTTTCTTTTATGCACCATGCTGGTATGGGATAGTCCTTGGTTGATTTATAGAATGCTCATTGCACTTCACTTAAATCTTTTAAGTATGGCTTTATAGAATGCTTCATGTGCTTCACTTATATCATTTGAAGTTTGGATTGCCTGTTTCTCTTCACATAGAAAACCGCCATTTGTAGAATGCTCTTTTGCTTCACTTATATTCGTTAGAGCGTGGGCATATCTTTTGTAGAAAGAATTAAACTCTCTTGCTTCACTCATATCAATTTAGAGAGATGACAGGAATTGGTCATTCACATGGTTAGTCATAAAATCCTACATAAACTTGTAGATCGCTGAATATGATATGTTTGATTCCTTGCAATAGTTTTGCGATATAAAGGTGGTGATATTAGAGTCATGCTAGTGGGTGGTTGTGGATTAGTAGAAATACTTGTGTTGAGGTTTGTGATTCCCGTAGCATGCACGTATGGTGAACCGCTTTGTGATGAAGTTGGAGCACAATTTTATTTATTGATTGTCTTCCTTATGAGTGGCGGTCGGAGACGAGCGATGGTCTTTTCCTACCAATCTATCCCCCTAGGAGCATGCGCGTAGTACTTTGTTTTCAATGGCTTGTAGATTTTTGCAATAAGTATATGAGTTCTTTATGACTAATGTTGAGTCCATGGATTATACGCACTCTCACCCTTCCATCATTGCTAGCCTCTTCGGTACCGTGCATTGCCCTTTATCACCTTGAGAGTTGGTGCAAACTTCGCCGGTGCATCCAAACCCCGTGCTATGATACACTCTGTCACACATAAGCCTCCTTATATCTTCCTCAAAACAGCCACCATACCTACCTATCATGGCATTTCCATAGCCATTCCGAGATATATTGCCATGCAACTTCCATCATCATCATATACATGACTTGAGCATTCATTGTCATATTGCCTTGCATGATCGTAAGATAGCTAGCATGATGTTTTCATGGCTTGTCCGTTTTTTGATGTCATTGCTACGCTAGATCATTGCACATCCCGGTACACCGCCGGAGGCATTCATATAGTCATATCTTTGTTCTAGATATTGAGTTGTAAGTAAATAAAAGTGTGATGATCATCATTATTAGAGCATTGCCCCAGTGAGGAAAGGATGATGGAGACTATGATTCTCCCACAAGTCGGGATGAGACTCCGGACTTTATGAAAAATAAAAGAGGCCAAAGAAGCTCAAATCAAAAAGAGAGGCCAAAGAAGCCCACCAAAAAAAGAGAAAAAGATAAAAAAGAAAATAAAAAAAGAGAGAAAAAGAGAGAAGGTGCAATGTTACTATCCTTTTACCACACTTGTGCTTCAGAGTAGCACCATGTTCTTCACAGAGAGAGTCTCCTATGCTTTTACTTTCATATACTAGTGGGAATTTTCATTATAGAACTTGGCTTGTATATTCCAATGATGGGCTTCCTCAAATGCCCGAGGTCTTCATGAGCAAGCAAGTTGGATGCACACCCACTTAGTTTTCAGTTTGAGCTTTCATACACTTATAGCTCTAGTGCATCCGTTGCATGGCAATCCCTACTCCTCGCATTGACATCAATTGATGGGCATCTCCATAGCCCGTTGATTAGCCGCGTCGATGTGAGACTTTCTCCCTTTTTGTCTTCTCCACATAACCCCCACCATCATTTTCTATTCCACCTATAGTGCTATATCCATGGCTCACGCTCATGTATTGCCTGAAAGTTGAAAAAGTTTGAGATTACTAAAGTAGGAAACAATTGCTTGGCTTGTCATCGAGGTTGTGCATGATTAAATACTTTGTGTGATGAAGATAGAGCAACAGCCAGACTATATGATTTTGTAGGAATAACTTTCTTTGGCCTTGTTGTTTTGAAAAGACTTGATTGCTTTATTGGTACGCTCGAAGTATTATTGTTTTTATGTCAAATGATAGACTATTGCTTTGAATCACTCGTGTCTTAATATTCATGCCATGATTAGACATATGATCAAGATTATACTAGGTAGCATTCCACATCAAAAATTATCTTTTTTATCATTTACCTACTCGAGGACGAGCATGAATTAAGCTTAGGGATGCTGATACGTCTCCGTCGTATCTATAATTTTTGATTGTTCCATGCCAATATTATTCAACTTTCATATACTTTTGGCAACTTTTTATATTATTTTTGGTACTAACATATTGATCCAGTGCCTAGTGCCAGTTCCTGTTTGTTGCATGTTTTATGTTTCGCAGAAAACCCATATCAAAGGGAATCCGAACGGGATAAAAACGGACGGAGAATTATTTTGGAATATTTGGGATTTTTCAGAGGAAGAATCAATGCGAAACGGTGTCCGGGGTGGCCACGAGACAGGGGGGCGCGCCCTCCCCCCTGGGCGCGCCCTGGACTCTCGTGGGCCACCCGTAAGGCGGTTGACGCTCTTATTTTGCAGAAAGAAAGCTAATTTTACGAGAAAAATCTGGGCGAAAGATTCACCCCAATCGGAGTTACGGATCTCCAGATATAAAAGAAAGGTGAAGGGGTAGAATCTGAAAACGCAGAAACAGAGAGATAGATCCAATCTCGGAGGGGCTCTCGCCCCTCCCACGCCATGGGAGCCAAGGACCAGAGGGGAAACCCTTCTCCCATCTAGGGAGGAGGTCAAGGAAGAAGAAGAAGAAGGGGGCCCCTCTCCCCCTTGCTTCCGGTGGCGCCGGAGCGCTGCCGGGGCGCCGGGGGCCATCATCATCACCGCGATCTTCACCAACAACTTCACCGCCTTCATCACCAACTCTTCCTCTCTCTATGCAGCGGTGTAACCTCTCTCTTACCCACTGTAATATCTACTTAAACATGATGATCAACGCTATATATTATTTCCCAATGATTTATGTCTATCTTATGATGTTTGAGTAGATTCGTTTTGTCCTATGGGTTAATTGATGATCGTGATTGGTTTGAGTTGCATGTTTTATTATTGGTGCTGTCCTATGGTGCCCTCCATGTCGCGCAAGCGTGAGGGATTCCCGCTGTAGGGTGTTGCAATGCGTTCATGATTTGCTTATAGTGGGTTGCGTGAGTGACTGAAACACAAACCCGAGTAAGGGGATTGTTGTGTATGGGATAAAAGGGGACTTGATACTTTAATGGTATGTTTGGGTTTTACCTTAATGAATCTTTAGTAGTTGCGGACGCTTGCTAGAGTTCCAATCATAAGTGCATATGATCCAAGTAGAGAAAGTATGTTAGCTTATGCCTCTCCCTCAAATAAAATTGCAATAGTGATTACCGGTCTAGTTATCGATTGTCTTGGACAAATAACTTTCTCGTAACAAAAAGCTCTCTACTAATATTTACTTTATTTGCATCTTTATGTAAACAGCCCCTAATTTTTATTTACGCGTTCTTTATTATCTTGCAAACCTATCCAACAACACCTACAAAGTACTTCTAGTTTCATACTTGTTCTAGGTAAAGCGAACGTCAAGCGTGCGTAGAGTCGTATCAGTGGCCGATAGGACTTGAGAGAGTATTTGTTCTACCTTTAGCTCCTCGTTGTGTTCGACACTCTTACTTATCTAAAGAGGCTACAACTATCCCGTATACTTGCGGGTTATCAGTCCCCTTTGTATTCTGTGTTAAATTTTGACTTTAAATTTAACTAACAAAATGTTAATGCATGTCATAAGAAATAATATAATTGGAAACTATGTTCAAATACAAATCCAACAATATAATATTTGGTGACTTACATTAATATTTTATTAGTTAAATCTCTAGACAAAATTTTACACAAAATACAAAGAGGACTTATAAACCAGGACGGAGGTAGTAGTATAAGAAGAAGAAAAAAAAGGAAAAAACTGAAAAGAAAATTAGTGTACGAATCTTCATGGAGGATCAAAAGAATATATAGTCTGCTGAGACATGACAAGTCTCAGTTGACTGAGACTTAGCAAAACTGTTAGCTGAAATAAGATTTCCGAAGGGTAGGCTTAAGCCTGAAGCCTCCTAGTAGAATCGCCACTGCCGGTGATCAATCACTAGCATCAGCAGTGTTCTAATCACCACTAAAAACAACACCCAGATTACAAAAGAGGTTCCAAAACAACGCCTTCAAGAAGAATACAATGCACAAGCGTTGTCGTTGCCCGATCGAAGATCTTAGGTTTTCACCCTGAAGAAAGTCCGAATTCACAAGAAAAACAATGCTTTCAACAAGATCAATACCAAGTACAACCAATAAAAGACAGACCTTGAATTTTCACGATGGGAATCGACACTCAGTACTTGAGGAGCACCACTAAAAAATGTAGTCCTCGAATATTGTTGCCCCTACTTGCCGAGGCTGCTGACGCAAGTCACCGAACATCTATCACACATATTTCATCGCATCCAATACATCCTTTCACCAAAGCTTCAAGACCTTCCGTTGCAATCGCCATGAATTTCTCCACCTCTATCAATGTCTTAGGAATCTTAACTTAGACATGTCCTATGACACTGGTAAAAAGTGAAGCTTCACCCCGTCGTCTTAGGGTTGTGCTGGCTGATAAAATGAGCGCGCATGGCCGGAACTTTTTTCAATCTAGATATCCAAGGACAACATATACCAATCCGTATAAATCTTTGATGGAAAGATCGAAACTCGTCAGCGGCCAGATACAACCGGTCGACCTCCGATAGAAAGAGGACTTGGCGGAAGAAGAGCAATAGGGCCAAACCACCACTATCGCGCCACTAACTCCACCAGCCGACGGCCACGGCGGAGCGGTTGGAATGTGACCATAAAACATATTGGATCTCAGTCGTAAAAATGACAAAGACAATAGCTTATCCCCAATCATTATTACGGTTATTTTTTTTGTTTGTTGTGTTAATAATATGTCAACAACTCTTGTATATTATTAACTCTTATAAGTTGCACCTAGATAGCGAACCAACCTGTGGTTGGATGGTTAGAGGGACAGTCCCGTCAACGACGAGGCGCCTATGATGACTTCGTAAATTTCAAGATGATATGCTGGCTCAGTCTGTCGAAGATGCTAATAGGATAGGGTGTGTGTGTGCATTCATTGGGATGAGTGTATGCGCGTATATATGAGCGCTTGCGTATATACTGTGTTCGAAAAAACAAATTGCACCTAGATACATCTCGAAGCAAACAATTGAACTCTTTTGTATAATTTCTTTGGGTCATCCCCAAATTCCCATTCCACAGCTGTCACAGATGCATGATCTACTAGCATAAATTCCACAGCTAGTCAAAGAGACCCATCAAACACGTCAGCATAATAATAATAATAATAATAATAATAATAATAATAATAATAATAATAATAATAAATTCCACACCTAGTCAAAGAAACCCATCAAGATCCGTGTTGCATTTTCTTTGGTAGCACACTAGTCACAACCCGCATACCTAAGGTTAACTATTCATATGTGTTGACTGACCCAGTCAAGGACGCTTGATAGTCACTACTAAAATATTTTTCTTTCTTATACATTTGTGTGTCTTATGTCCACTTCAGATCCGAGCCCCGTCTCAAATTTAAAGGGCTGGTTCTATAGGAATAGGAAGCGCATCTACCCTTCCACTTTTGGTGTGTATAACTTGGTTAACAGAGGCTCCTTAAAATACAAAAAATAGTAAAACATACAAGCCCTTTGATCCATGTTTACAAATCAATGAAAAAATAAGGTATGTCTAGGGCACATCTAAGTGACTCAATCAAAGTAGAAAGAAAAGGAAAAAGATAAAAGAAAATGCTTGCATGAATCTTAGCGTAAAATCAATGACATAGGATTTAGATGTGCAATACTTAGAGCATATCTAGATGTGCTTTAGCAAAACTGTAAAAAAAAAATCCTTGTTCTCTAATTAAATTGAACTAGCACAAAAATTCATTCACTAACGTGGGTATCTTGATGACAACAAATACTCTTCTTCTAGGCTATATTGTCTGCTCACCTCATCTGCGCTCTCACCCATATTCACTGCATAACAAGGCGCAACCATCTCATACATCTTAACATTTTCATTGGGTACTCGAAGGCTCTCGAGTGTCATCTCGACTTGCCTCATGGTTGGCCGGTGGTCTCCTTCCATCCTCACGCATGCCGCTGCCAACATGGCTACCTCTTCAACCTCCTTGCCCCCTTCCACCACAATCTGAGGATCTAGCACACATACTAGGTCGCCTGTTGCGAGCAAGGTAGTGAAATATGCGACAAGGCTTTCCTCCTCCGGCGATCGAAATGAGCATGGTTTTTTCCTGGTGAGCAGCTCCATGAGGAGAACACCAAAGCTGTAAACGTCGCTCTTCTCGGTAAGTCATCCCGAATAGTAGTACATAGGGTCTAAGTACCCGAATGTCCCTTGGATGGCGGTTGCATTCCCCGTTTGATCGATCGGAATGCACCTTGAAGCTCCAAAATCCGACACCTTTGCTACGAGATTGCCATCTATCAAAATGTTCTGAGACTTGATGTCCTTGTGGACTATAGGGATTGACACGGCTGAGTGAAGGTACGCTAGAGCTCTCGCGGTCTCCGTTGCAATTCTCAGACGATTCGCCCATGGCAACGATGCTTCAGGCTCTTCGGCATAATGATGATGGTAAAGAGTCCCATTGGGGATGAACTCGTACACTAGCAATGGTACCTCCGTCTCGAGGCAGCACCCAAAGAGCTTCACCACGTTCCGATGGTTGATCTGCGAGAGGATGGCTACCTCGTTGATGAACTCGTCGATCTCCCTCTGGATCACGACCTTAGACTTCTTGATCGCCACGACATGCAGGTCTGACATGATCCCTTTGTACACTGTGCCATGCCCTCCTCCGCCGATCTCGCGAGCTTTGTCGAAATTGTTCGTGGCCTTCTCCAACTCCACCAAGGGGATGATCATCCTCTCCGCGATGTCCGCCTTTTGTGACACCAATTGCTGCAAGAGATGTCCCCTGTTTTGCTTGAAGAACTTCTGCTTCAACATTTTTGCCCTCCGATGCTTCATCTTCCGGGTCAAAAAAAGGGCACCAAGTACCATGAGTAGAAGGCCAGCGCCGCTGCCCATTCCTATGCCCACACTTAAACCTGAAAAATATATGAGAGAAAACGTCTACTATCTTGTTAGGAAATGGTCTCTGATGTCTGATGTGAAACAGAGCAAGAACTCTCTCTCTCTGTGATCTGTTGCTCACCTAGTGAAGATTTGACGCAGCCATCTTGGACATGGGGGTTGCCGCGGGCACCAGGCGAGCACCGGCATATGTATCCGCCAGCCGTGTTGGTGCACTCGCCGCCGGAGCAGGTGCCGGGCAGCGCGCACAGGCGCAGTCGTCGACGTCTTGGCATCCGCCGGCGAGGTACGGGTTGCCCTGGTACCCGTCCTGGCACCGGCACACGTAGCCGGTGCGGTAGTTGCCGGTGACGTTGTGGCATGAGCCGAGGCTGCTCCGGCACGCGCTCCTCGCCGCGTCCTCCGGGCAGCCCGACGTGCCCAGCGTATCCTGCGGCTGCGGAAGCGGCCTGGACTCCACCGCCCACTCCAGCACAACGGGGATCGCCGTCCGGCTCGACGAGTCCGCGAGCGACGTGTTGAGGAGCGCGGCGGAGACGCCCTCGTGTTGTGTTTGTGTCGAATATTTTGTACTAGTTGGGTTACGCTTGGACTTGGTGTTGTAGTGTGGGTAGGATACTTGTAGTGTCGGACTCGGACACGTTGTACCCTTGGCCTCTTATATATGAGGAGGCACCCCACGTTGTAACCCATGACGACTAGATAGCGACAGGCTCGCAAGGGGGTGCCGGCGGCTTGTGCCGGCGCCCGGGTGGCCGGTGTTGCGGTATCTCGGGGAGGAGCGCCCGTAGTCATTGCCTCGGGGAGTACGCGAGTTTGCCGAACCTCGTTAACAAATCTCGGTGTCGTCATTGTCTGTGATTGCTTGTTCCTCGGTGGATCGACCGCGTACCTCGGATTTATTCTAACACCTCGAACCAGCCCCTCTCGGCGATGCGAACGTACGCGGGCAGCTCGCCGTCCTTCTTGTGGTTGGGGTCCACCAACTTGAACTCGACGCCCACTAGTAGAAAAGGGGGCAATGGTCCAGGCCGATCCAGCCCATTAGTCCCGGTTCAATCCAGAACCGGGACCAATGGGAGCATTTGACCCGGTTCGTGAGCCCCGGGGGCCGGCCGGGCCACGTGGGCCATTGGTCCCGGTTCGTCTGGACCTTTTGGTCCCGGTTGGTGGGACGAACCGGGACCAATGGGCCGCACTCCTGGCCCACCACAATTGGTCCCGGTTGGTGGCTTGAACCGGGACCGAAGGCAAACCTTTAGTCCAGGTTCATGCGACTAACCGGGACCAATGGTGGTGCCTATATATACCCCCCTCGCGCAAGAGCAGAGCACACTGCTCTGTTTTTTCTGGCGGAGGGGGAGAGGGCTTGGTGGTGCTCTAGCTCACCTCCTATGCACACAAGGTGTTTGATGGAATGCCCGAGCCACACTACTTAGGGTTTCTCCTCTCCAAGCTCGACCGTCAAGCTCCATTTTCCTCCATATTTGTCTAGGTTTAGCGGTCCGTCACGCCCCGTCCCCGTCTTCAACGTCGTCGATCACCCGCACCGGTCTCATCGCCGGCACCACCGTGGTGAGCCTCTTGTTCTTATCTTCTTTCTGAAAGGAAAAATATTCTTATTTGTATGTTTAGATAGATATATACTTGTATAATTTTCTTACTTTTATTATTGCATCTTATATAGTGCGATGGTTTTGGTATCCGCCCCCGTCGGTCCTCGTCCTGTCTATGATTCGGATGTGGTATATATTATCTTTTCATAACTATTGGTTCATTTATTGTTTATGACAATTATGTCGACCAACGTGACATAGATTTTATTCATCTAGGAGGTTGTTGAACTGGAAATTCCAACCGACCCTATTGTCGATAGGTTAAATTTAGTTGAAGAAGAAAACAATTTATTAAAGGAAAAAATTAGAAAAATTGAGGAGGAGAAGATGATATTGGAGTTGCATGTTGCGGATGTCGTCAATGATCACAAGATCAAGATGGATGCAATGCGCTTGAACATTAGAAAGATTAGAAAATATGCCATTCATACCGAGGCTTGGTATCATTATGCCGTTGGATCAGTTGTTACATTGGTTGCGATTATGATCGCATTTGTTTTCGCATTGAAATGTTTTACATAGTTTCAGTGTATGGTTTAATTAATTTAGATGCTCTGCAGAGCTTTATGTTGTTAGATAAGAACTATGTATGTACTTTGGTTTTAATGTGATGATGAACATCTATTAATTTGGTCACTTAATTATCTATTCATGATGTTCTGTAATGATTTTTGACACACTTAATTATATATAATGCACACAGATGAACCGGCAATGGATGTACGGTTCAAGACACACCTCCGAGTACATTAAGGGCGTGCATAATTTTCTCGAAGTGGCTGAGGCAGACAAGCAGAATGGTTTTATGTGTTGTCCATGCCCTATATGTGGGAATACGAAGTCTTACTCTGACCAGAAAATCCTCCACACCCACCTGCTTTACAAGGGTTTCATGCCACACTATAATGTTTGGACGAGGCACGGAGAAATAGGGGTTATGATGGAAGACGGCGAAGAAGAAGAATACGATGACAACTATGTGCCCCCTGAATACGGTGATGCTCCAGAAGATCAAGAGGAACCAGACGATGTGCACGATGATGCTGCAACGGGCGAAGCTGCTGAAGATCAAGAGGAACCAGACGATGTGCCCGATGATGATGATCTCCGCCGGGTCATCGTCGATGCAAGGACGCAATGCGAAAGTCAAAAAAGGGTTGTACCCCAATTGCGAAGATGGCAACACAAAGCTCGGTACCGTACTGGAATTGCTGCAGTGGAAGGCAGAGAATGCTGTGCCTGACAAAGGATTTGAGAAGCTACTTAAAATATTGAAGAAGAAGCTTCCAAAGGATAACGAATTGCCCGACAGTACATACGCAGCAAAGAAGGTCGTATGCCCTCTAGGATTGGAGGTGCAGAAGATACATGCATGCCCTAATGACTGCATCCTCTACCGCGGTGCGTACAAGGATCTGAACGCATGCCCGGTATGCGGTGCATTACGGTATAAGATCAGACGAGATGACCCTGGTGATGTTGACGGCGAGCCCCCCAGGAAGAGGGTTCCTGCGAAGGTGATGTGGTATGCTCCTATACTACCACGTTTGAAACGTCTGTTCAGAAACGGAGAGCATGCCAAGTTGATGCGATGGCACAGTGAGGACAGTAAGAAAGACGGGAAGTTGAGAGCACCCACTGACGGGTCGCAGTGGAGAAAAATCGAGAGAAAGTACTGGGATGAGTTTGCAAGTGAGCCAAGGAACGTATGGTTTGCTTTAAGCGCGGATGGCATTAATCCTTTCGGGGAGCAGAGCAGCAATCACAGCACCTGGCCCGTGACTCTATGTATGTATAACCTTCCTCCTTGGATGTGCATGAAGCGGAAGTTCATTATGATGCCAGTTCTCATCCAAGGCCCTAAGCAACCCGGCAATGACATTGATGTGTACCTAAGGCCATTAGTTGAAGAACTTTTACAGCTGTGGAATGGAAACGGTGTACGTACGTGGGATGAGCACAAACAGGAGGAATTTAACCTAAAGGCGTTGCTGTTCGTGACCATCAACGATTGGCCCGCTCTCAGTAACCTTTCAGGACAGACAAACAAGGGATACCACGCATGCACGCATTGTTTACTTGACACCGATAGTATATACCTGGCAAGCTGCAGGAAGAATGTGTACCTGGGCCATCATCGATTTCTTCCGACCAACCATCAATGTCGAAAGAAAGGCAAGCATTTCAAAGGCGAGGCAGATCACCGGAAGAAGCCCGCCATGCGTACTGGTGATCACGTACTTGCTATGGTCAATGATTTACACGTAATCTTTGGAAAGGGTCCCGGCGGACTAGCTGTTCCGAGTGACGCTGAGGGACACGCACCCATGTGGAAGAAGAAATCTATATTTTGGGACCTACCCTACTGGAAAGACCTAGAGGTCCGCTCTTCGATCGACGTGATGCACGTGACGAAGAACCTTTGCGTGAACCTGCTAGGCTTCTTGGGCGTGTATGGGAAGACAAAAGATATAGCTGAGGCACGGGAGGACCTGCAACGTTTGCACAAAAAAGACGGCATGCCTCCAAAGCAGTATGAAGGTCCTGCCAGCTATGCTCTTACCAAAGAAGAGAAGGAAATCTTCTTTGAATGCCTGCTTAGTATGAAGGTCCCGACTGGCTTCTCGTCGAATATAAAAGGAATAATAAATATGGCAGAGAAAGAGTTTCAGAACCTAAAGTCTCATGACTGCCACGTGATTATGACGCAACTGCTTCCGGTTGCATTGAGGGGGCTTCTACCGGAAAATGTCCGATTAGCCATTGTGAAGCTATGTGCATTCCTCAATGCAATATCTCAGAAGGTGATCGATCCAGAAATCATACCAAGGCTAAGGAGTGATGTGGTGCAATGTCTTGTCAGTTTCGAGCTGGTGTTCCCACCATCCTTCTTCAATATCATGACGCACGTTCTAGTTCATCTAGTTGACGAGATTGTCATTCTGGGCCCCGTATTTCTACACAATATGTACCCCTTTGAGAGGTTCATGGGAGTCCTAAAGAAATATGTCCGTAACCGCGCTAGGCCAGAAGGAAGCATCTCCATGGGCCATCAAACAGAGGATGTCATCGGGTTTTGTGTTGACTTCATTCCTGGCCTTAAGAAGATAGGTCTCCCTAAATCGCGGTATGAGGGGAGACTGACTGGAAAAGGCACGCTTGGAAAGGACTCAATAATATGCAGGGACGGATATTCTTGGTCTCAAGCCCACTACACAGTTCTACAGAACTCTACCTTGGTGACCCCGTATGTCGATGAACACAAGAACAGTCTGCGCTTCAAACACCCGGAGCAGTGCGACGACTGGATTACATGTGAACACATCAGGACTTTTAGCAGTTGGTTGGAAGCACGTATCAAAGGTGACAACACTGTTTGTGATGAGCTGTACTTGTTATCCAGGGGACCATCTTTGACTGTATTGATTTGGAAAGGATACGAGATAAATGGGAATACATTTTACACGATTGACCAAGATCAAAAGAGCACCAACCAAAATAGCGGTGTCCGCTTTGATGCAACAACCGAGAGGGGAAAGGACACATATTATGGTTACATAGTGGACATATGGGAACTTGACTACGGACATGATTTTAAGGTCCCTTTTTTTAAGTGCAAATGGGTCAATCTGTCAGGAGGCGGGGTACAGGTAGAGCCACAGTACGGAATGACAACAGTGGATCTGAAAAATCTTGGTACACTGACGAACCGTTCGTCCTAGCCAATGATGTGGCACAGGTTATCTATGTGAAGGACATGTCCAGTAGACCGAGAAAGAGAAAAGATAAGGAAGCAAATACATCATACGATGAGCCAAAGCGCCACATAGTTCTTTCAGGAAAAAGGGACATCGTGGGAGTGGAGGACAAGACAGACATGTCTGAAGATTATGAAAAGTTTCATGAAATTCCTCCCTTTAAAGTCAAGGCTGACCCCAGCATCCTGATAAACGATGAAGATTATCCATGGTTACGGCGCAATAAGAAAATGACACAAGCGAAGAAAAAGTGAAGACTTTCTCCCGCAACTATTATGATGATACCATGCCAACTTTGTAACTGACGAGTATGATATCATTGTTCGTTTTGTACATGCACATGCTATGTGTGGGCCAATTTATGATACCATGCCAACTTTCAACTTTTTCAGAGTTCATTTGAAATGCTTTAATGTCTTATGGTTCGGCCCTCGTAATAATTAAAAATAGCAACAATAAGTATTTTGTTGTAAGTAGAAACAAAATAAAATAAATAAAGCAAGAAAGAAAACAAAAAAAAGTGTTTTCAAATTTGAAAAGTAATGGCACTAACAGAAAGTTTATAATTTTCCTTAAACTAAAAGCAAAAAGAATTAAAAAATAAAACAAAAAACAAAAGAAAATAAATAATGCAGAAAACAAAACAAAAAAACAACAATAAGTATTTTGTTGTAAGTAGAAACAAAATAAAATAAATAAAGCAAGAAGGAAAACAAAAAAAAGTGTTTTCAAATTTGAAAAGTAATGGCACTAATAGAAAGTTTATAATTTTCCTAAAACTAGAAGCAAAAAGAATTAAAAAATAAAGCAAAAAACAGAAGAAAATAAATAATGCAGAAAACAAAACAAAAAACAACAATAAGTATTTTGTTGTAAGTAGAAACAAAATAAAATAAATAAAGCAAGAAATAAAACAAAAAAAAGTGTTTTCAAATTTGAAAAGTAATGGCACTAACAGGAAGTTTATAATTTTCCTAAAACTAAAATCAAAAAGAATTAAAAAATAAAGCAAAAAACAAAAGAAAATAAATAATGCAGAAAACAAAACAAAAAAATGGAGAAAAAAAATAAAAATAGCAACAATATGTAAAGAAAACAAAAAACAAAAAAAGTGCCACCTACTGGGCCCCCACGGCCTGAATACGACTTGTATCCCTAATTTGGGCCAGGATTCAGGCCCGCAGAAGGCCCAGAAGGCCCATCGGGCAAAGCAGTAGCAAGTAGGCCCATAAGCCTGCAGTAGAGAGGAGTTCAAGAGGGGAGCGGCAGTGGGGCTTATAAACCACTGCGCTCCTCTCTCAACTAGCGAGGTGGGACTAAACTTTGGCCCCGATGCGGGCAGCACAGGGGCCTTTGGTCCCGGTTGGTGGCACCAACCGGGACTAAAGAGGGGGGCTTTAGTCCCAGTTGGTGCCACCAACCGGGACCAAAGGCCGCAGCTTCCCGCCCTTTGGGCTGCCGAAAAAGAGGCCTTTGGTCCCGGTTGGTGGCGCCAACCGGGACTAAAGGGGGCATTAGTACCGGTTGGTGCCACCAACCGGGACCAATGCTCCTTGTAT
>NC_041391.1:43295210-43382779 GCF_002162155.2 Triticum dicoccoides | reverse complement strand
CTGCCCCGTCGCCGTTGCCCGCCCCCGCGCGCCGCCACCGCTGTGAGCCGCCGCGCCGCACCGGCTCTATTTTTTCTTTCATTTTTATTAGTTTTATTTTTTTGTTCAATGTATATATATATATATATATATAATGTATATGTGTATGTATGTGGCTATGTGTATGTAATGTTTAAAAATTGTTCAGATTATGTTTTTGTTGATATATGTATTTATTGTTCATATGTGTATTAATGTTTTCATATATGCAAAAGATAGATTTTTAGAAAAGTTAGGTTTTTTTTCTGTTCATAGATTTTTTTTGTTGATATTAATTATTGTAGAATATGCAAATGTTTGTATATTCATATGAACAATGCATTAGGCAAAACCTTTGTTTTTTTTCGAAATTTTCTATTTGAACATTTTTTTAAAACAAGCAATACTAAAAGAATGAGAGGAAAAAGGAAAATAAGAAGAGGAAGAAAGGAGAAAAAGAGGAGAGGAAGAAGAGGAGAAATTAATAAGAAGAGGAAAAAAGAAGAAAAAGAAGAGGAGAAGAAGAAAGGAATAGAGGAGAAAAAAGAAATTCTATTTTTTTCTTCTTCTCCTCTAATCCTTTCTTCTTCTCCTCGTTTTTTTCTTCTTTTACTTCTTCTTCTTCTTCCTTCTTCCTTCTTCCTCTTTTCTTCCTTTTCCTTAATTATTTTCCTTTCTCGAGGGAGAAGAAGAAAAAGAATAGGAGAAGAAGAAAGAAAGGAAAGGAGAAAGAAGAAACTTCAACATGAGGGGGTGGTACCGATACCCCCTCCCCGATAACATTATTTTCCCATGTATATGTATGTCGCGTCGTTGTCGATATAACCCCCTCTAGATACAACTGCAGCACCCCCCTCGGTGTTGGAAATATGCCCTAGAGGCAATAATAAAAGTATTATTATTATATTTCCTTGTTCATGATAATTGTCTTTTATTCATGCTATAACTGTATTATCCGGAGATCGTAATGCACGTGTGAATACATAGACCACAATATGTCCCTAGTGAGCCTCTAGTTGACTAGCTCGTTGTGATCAACAGATAGTCATGGTTTCCTGGCTATGGACATTGGATGTCGTTGATAACGGGATCACATCATTAGGAGAATGATGTGATGGACAAGACCCAATCCTAAGACTAGCACAAAAGATCGTGTAGTTCATTTGCTAGAGCTTTGCCAATGTCAAGTATCTCTTCCTTCGACCATGAGATCGTGTAACTCCTGGATACCGTAGGAGTGCTTTGGGTGTATCAAACGTCACAACGTAACTGGGTGACTATAAAGGTGCACTACAGGTATCTCCGAAAGTATCTATTGTTTTATGCGGATCGAGACTGGGATTTGTCACTCCGTGTAAACGGAGAGGTATCTCTGGGCCCACTCGGTAGGACATCATCATATGCGCAATGTGACCAAGGAGTTGATCACGGGATGATGTGTTACGGAACGAGTAAAGTGACTTGCCGGTAACGAGATTGAACAAGGTATCAGTATACCGACGATCGAATCTCGGGCAAGTAAAATACCGCTAGACAAAGGGAATTGAATACGGGATTGATTAAGTCCTTGACATCGTGGTTCATCCGATGAGATCATCGTGGAACATGTGGGAGCCATCATGGGTATCCAGATCCCGCTGTTGGTTATTGACC
The DNA here is from genome assembly GCF_002162155.2 of Triticum dicoccoides. Lineage (NCBI taxonomy): Eukaryota > Viridiplantae > Streptophyta > Magnoliopsida > Poales > Poaceae > Triticum > Triticum dicoccoides. The sequence goes on along the minus strand of NC_041391.1, from coordinate 43,381,108 downwards.
GGAGAACGTCTCGGTCATGTCTACATGTCTCCCGAACCCGTAGGGTCTACACACTTAAGGTTCGATGACGCTAGGGTTATAAAGGAAGCTTGTATGTGGTAACCGAATGTTGTTCGGAGTCCCGGATGAGATCCCGGACGTCACGAGGAGTTCCGGAATGGTCCGGAGGTAAATATTTATATATAGGAAGTCCTGTTTCGGCCATCGGGACAAGTTTCGGGGTCATCGGTATTGTACCGGGACCACCGGAAGGGTCCCGGGGGCCCACCGGGTGGGGCCACCTGTCCCGGGGGGCCACATGGGCTGTAGGGGGTGCGCCTTGGCCTACATGGGCCAAGGGCACCAGCCCCTAGAGGCCCATGCGCCAAGATAAAGGAAAAAGGGGAGAGTCCTAAAGGGGGAAGGCACCTCCGAGGTGCCTTGGGGAGGATGGACTCCTCCCCCCTCCTTAGCCGCACCCCTTTCTTGGAGTAGGGGGCAAGGCTGCGCCTCCCCCTTCTCCCCTGCCCCTATATATAGTGGAGGGGAGGGAGAGCATCCATACCTGAGCCCTTGGCGCCTCCCTCCCTCCCGTGACACCTCCTCCTCTCCCGTAGGTGCTTGGCGAAGCCCTGCAGGATTGCCACGCTCCTCCATCACCACCACGCCGTTGTGCTGCTGCTGGATGGAGTCTTCCTCAACCTCTCCCTCTCTCCTTGCTGGATCAAGGCGTGGGAGACGTCACCGGGCTGTACGTGTGTTGAACGCGGAGGTGCCGTCCGTTCGGCACTTGATCATCGGTGATCTGAATCACGACGAGTACGACTCCATCAACCCCGTTCACTTGAACGCTTCCGCTTAGCGATCTACAAGGGTATGTAGATGCAAACTCTCCTTCTTTCTACTCGTTGCTGGTCTCTCCATAGATAGATCTTGGTGTTACGTAGGAAAATTTTGAATTTCTGCTACGTTACCCAACAGTGGCATCATGAGCTAGGTCTATTGCGCAGATTCTTTGCACGAGTAGAACACAAAGTAGTTGTGGGCGTTGATGTTGTTCAATATGCTTACCGTTACTAGTCCAATCTTGTTTCGACGGTATTGTGGGATGAAGCGGCCCGGACCGACCTTACACGTACTCTTACGTGAGACAGGTTCCACCGATTGACATGCACTTGGTGCATAAGGTGGCTAGCGGGTGCCAGTCTCTCCCACTTTAGTCGGAACGGATTCGATGAAAAGGGTCCTTATGAAGGGTAAATAGCAATTGGCATATCACGTTGTGGTCTTGCGTAGGTAAGAAACGTTCTTGCTAGAAACCCATAGCAGCCACGTAAAACATGCAACAACAATTAGAGGACGTCTAACTTGTTTTTGCAGGGTATGCTATGTGATGTGATATGGCCAAAGGATGTGATGAATGAATATATGTGATGTATGAGATTGATCATGTTCTTGTAATAGGATTCACGACTTGCATGTCGATGAGTATGACAACCGGCAGGAGCCATAGGAGTTGTCTTTATTTTTTGTATGACCTGCGTGTCATTGAAGAACGCCATGTAACTTACTTTACTTTATTGCTAAACGCGTTAGCCATAGAAGTAGAAGTAGTCGTTGGCGTGACAACTTCATGAAGACACGATGATGGAGATCATGATGATGGAGATCATGGTGTCATGCCGGTGACGATGATGATCATGGAGCCCCGAAGATGAAGATCAAAGGAGCTATATGATATTGGCCATATCATGTCACTACTCTATTTGATTGCATGTGATGTTTATCATGTTTATGCATCTTGTTTGCTTAGAACGACGGTAGTAAATAAGATGATCCCTTACAAAATTTCAAGAAGTGTTCTCCCCTAACTGTGCACCGTTGCTACAGTTCGTCGCTTCTAAGCACCACGTGATGATCGGGTGTGATGGATTCTTACGTTCACATACAACGGGTGTAAGACAGATTTACACAGCAATACACTTAGGGTTAACTTGACGAGCCTAGCATGTGCAGACATGGCCTCGGAACATGGAGACCGAAAGGTCGAGCATGAGTCGTATAGCAGATACGATCAACATGAAGATGTTCACCGATGATGACTAGTCCGTCTCACGTGATGATCGGACACGGCCTAGTTGACTCGGATCATGTGATCACTTAGATGACCAGAGGGATGTCTATCTGAGTGGGAGTTCATAAGATGAACTTAATTATCCTGAACATAGTCAAAAGACCTTTTGCAAATTATGTCATAGCTCACGCTATAGTTCTACTGTTTTAGATATGTTCCTAGAGAAAATATAGTTGAAAGTTGACAGTAGCGATTATGCGATCAGTAGAAAGCTTATGTCCTTAATGCACCGCTTAGTGTGCTGAACCCCAAACATCGTTTGTGGATGTTTCGAACATCGAACATACACGTTTTGATAACTACGTGATAGTTCAGTAAAATGGTTTAAGTAGAGGCACCAAAGACGTTTTCGAAACGTCGCGGAACATATGAGATGTTTCGAGGGCTGAAATTGGGATTTCAGGCTCGTGCCCACGTCAAGAGGTTTGAGACCTCCGACGATTTTCTTAGCCTGCAAACTAAGGGAGAAAATCTCAATCGTTGAGCTTGTGCTCAGATTGTCTGAGTGCAACAATCACTTGAATCAAGTGGGAGTTAATCTTCCAGATGAGATAGTGATGTTTCCCCAAAATCATTGCCACCGAGCTGCTAGAGCTTCGTGATGAACTATAATATATCAGGGATAAATAAGATGATCCTTGAGGTATTCACGATGTTTGACACCGCGAAAGTAGAAATCAAGAAGGAGCATCAATTGTTGATGGTTGGTGAAACCACTAGTTTCAAGAAGGGCAAGGGCAAGAAGGGATACTTCATGAAACGGCAATTCAGCTGCTGCTCTAGTGAAGAAATCCAAGGTTGAACCCAAACCCGAGACTGAGTGCTTCTGTAATAAGGGGAACAGCCACTGGAGCAGAATTACCCTAGATACTTGGTAGATGAGAAGGCTGGCAAGGTCGATAGAAGTATATTAGATATACATTATGTTAATGTGTACTTTACTAGTACTCCTAGTAGCACCAGGGTATTAGATACCGGTTCGGTTGCTAAGTGTTAGTAACTCGAAATAAAAGCTACGGAATAAAACGGAGACTAGCTAAAGGTGAGCTGACGATACGTGTTGGAAGTGTTTCCAAGTTTGATGTGATCTAACATCGCACGCTCCCTCTACCATCAAGATTAGTATTAAACCTGAATAAGTGCTCTTGCACATAAAGGAATGGTTTATTGAGTTTTGATCGTAGTGATACACATGTTCATGCCAAAAGATAGTAATGATAGTACCACCTACTTGTGGCACTGCCATGTAAGTCATAATGGTATAAAACGCATGAAGAAGCTCCATGTTGATGGATCTTTGGACTCACTCATTTTTGAAAAGTTTGAGACATGCGAACCATGTCTATTGGTATATATGCATGAAGAAACTCCATGCAAATGGACCATTTGAACTCACTTGATTTTGAATCACTTGAGATATGCAAATCATACCACTTAGGCAAGATGACTGAAAAGCCTCGGTTTCAGTAAAATGGAACAAGATAGCAACTTATTGGAAGCAACACATTTTGATGTGTGCAGTCCAATGAGTGTTGAGGCATGCAGTGAATATCGTTATGTTCTTACTTCACAGATGATTCGAGTAGATGTTGAGAATATTTACTTGATGAAACACAAGTCTGAATTATTGAATGGTTCAAATAATTTCAGAGTGAAGTAGAAGATCATTGTAACAAGAGGATAAAATGTCTGTGATATGATCATAGAGATGAATATCTGAATTACGAGTTTGGCACACAATTAAGACATTGTGGAAATTGTTTCACAATTAATACCGCCTGGAACACCATAGTATGATGGTGTGTCCGAACATCATAGTTGCACCCTATTGGATATGGTGCGTACCATGATGTCTCTTATCGAATTACCACTATCGTTCATGGGTTAGGCATTAGAGACAACCACATTCACTTTAAATAGGGCACCACGTAATTCCGATGAGATGACACCGTATGAATTATGGTTTAGAGAAACCTAAGTTGTCGTTTCTTAAAAGTTTGGGGCTGCGACGCTTATATGAAAAAGTTTCAGGTTGATAAGCTCGAACCCAATGCGGATAAAATGCATCTTCATAGGAAACCCAAAACAGTTGGGTATACCTCCTAATTCAGATCCGAAAGCAATATGGATTGTTTCTTGAATCGGGTCCTTTCTCGAGGAAAAGTTTCTCTCAAAAGAATTGAGTGGGAGGATGGTGGAGACTTGATGAGGTTATTGAACCGTCTCTTCAACTAGTGTGTGACAGGGCACAGGAAGTTGTTCCTGTGGCACCTACACCAATTGAAGTGGAAGCTTATGATATTGATCATGAAACTTCGGATCAAGTCACTACCAAACCTCATAGGACGACAAGGACGCGTACTACTTCAGAGTGGTACGTAATCTTGTCTTGAAGGTCATGTTGCTAGCCAACAATGAACCTACGAGCTATGGGGAACCGATGGTGGGCCCGGATTCCGATAAATGGCTTGAGGCCATAAAATCCGAGAGAGGATCCATGTATGAAAACAAAGTGTAGACTTTGGCAGAACGGCTCGATGGTCGTAAGGCTAATGAGTACAGATGGATTTCAAAAGGAAGACGGACAATGATGGTAAATGTCACCATTAAGAAAGCTCGACTTGTCGTTAAGATGTTTTCCGACAAGTTCAAGGAGTTGACTACGATGAGATTTTCTCACTCGTAGTGATCTTAAGAGTCTGTTGGAATTATATTAGCGATTACTGCATTATTTATGAAATCTTGCAGATAGGATGTCAAAACATTGTTTCCTCGATGATTTTAATTAGGAAAGGTTGTATGTGATACAACCGGAAGGTTTTGTCAATCCCGAAAGATGCTAATAAGTATGCAAAGCTCCAGCAATCCTTCTAAGGACTGGAGTGAGCATCTCGGAGTTGGAATGTATGCTTTGATGATGATCAAAGATTTTGGATTTATACAAAGTTTATAAGAAACTTGTATTTCCAAAGAAGTGAGTGGGAGCACTATAGAATTTCTGATGAGTATATGTTGTTGACATATTGTTGATCAGAAATGACGTAGAATTTCCGGAAAGCATATAAGGTTATTCTAAAAGTGTTTTTCAATGGAAAGCCTGGATTAAGCTACTTGAACATTGAGCATCAAGATCTATAAGGATAGATCAAAATGCTTAATAATACTTTCAAATGAGCACATACCTTGACATGATCTTGAAGGTGTTCAAGATGGACCAGTCAAAGAAGGAGTTCTTGCCTGAGTTGTAAGGTACGAAGTTAAGACTTAAAGCTCGACCACGGCAAAATAGAGAGAAAGGACGAAGGTCGTCCCCTATGCTTAAGACGCAGGCTCTTCAGTATGCTATGCTATGTACCGCACCTGAAGTGTGCCTTGCCATGAGTCAGTCAAGGGGTACAAGAGTGATCCATGAATGGATCACAGGATAGCGGTCAAAGTTATCCTTAGTAACTAGTGGACTAAGGAATTTTCTCAATTATGGAGGTGGTAAAAGAGTTCGTCGTAAAGGTTACGACGATGCAAGCTTGACACCTATCCGGATAGCTCTGAGTAGAGAGACCGGATACATATAATGGAGCAATAATTTAGAATAGCTCCAAGTAGAACAGTTATTTGGAATAGCTCCAAATAGAGCGTGGTAGCTGCATCTAGGAGATGACATAGAGATTTGTAAAGCACACACGGATCTGAAAGGTTCAGACCCGTTGACTAAAACCTCTCTCACAAGCAACATGATCAAACCTAAAACTCATTGAGTATTAATCACATAGTGATGTGAACTAGACTACTGATTCTAGTAAACTCTTGGGTATTAGTCACATGACGATGTGACCTATGAGTGTTAATCACATGGCGATGTGAACTAGATTATTGACTCTAGTGCAAGTGGGAGACTGTTGGAAATATGCCCTAGAGGCAATAATAAAAGTATTATTATTATATTTCCTTGTTCATGATAATTGTCTTTTATTCATGCTATAACTGTATTATCCGGAGATCGTAATGCACGTGTGAATACATAGACCACAATATGTCCCTAGTGAGCCTCTAGTTGACTAGCTCGTTGTGATCAACAGATAGTCATGGTTTCCTGGCTATGGACATTGGATGTCATTGATAACGGGATCACATCATTAGGAGAATGATGTGATGGACAAGACCCAATCCTAAGACTAGCACAAAAGATCGTGTAGTTCATTTGCTAGAGCTTTGCCAATGTCAAGTATCTCTTCCTTCGACCATGAGATCGTGTAACTCCTGGATACCGTAGGAGTGCTTTGGGTGTATCAAACGTCACAACGTAACTGGGTGACTACAAAGGTGCACTACAGGTATCTCCGAAAGTATCTATTGTTTTATGCGGATCGAGACTGGGATTTGTCACTCCGTGTAAACGGAGAGGTATCTCTGGGCCCACTCGGTAGGACATCATCATATGCGCAATGTGACCAAGGAGTTGATCACGGGATGATGTGTTACGGAACGAGTAAAGTGACTTGCCGGTAACGAGATTGAACAAGGTATCGGTATACCGACGATCGAATCTCGGGCAAGTAAAATACCGCTAGACAAAGGGAATTGAATACGGGATTGATTAAGTCCTTGACATCGTGGTTCATCCGATGAGATCATCGTGGAACATGTGGGAGCCATCATGGGTATCCAGATCCCGCTGTTGGTTATTGACCGGAGAACGTCTCGGTCATGTCTACATGTCTCCCGAACCCGTAGGGTCTACACACTTAAGGTTCGATGACGCTAGGGTTATAAAGGAAGCTTGTATGTGGTAACCGAATGTTGTTCGGAGTCCCGGATGAGATCCCGGACGTCACGAGGAGTTCCGGAATGGTCCGGAGGTAAAGATTTATATATAGGAAGTCCTGTTTCGGCCATCGGGACAAGTTTCGGGGTCATCGGTATTGTACCGGGACCACCGGAAGGGTCCCAGGGGCCCACCGGGTGGGGCCACCTGTCCCGGGGGGCCACATGGGCTGTAGGGGGTGCGCCTTGGCCTACATGGGCCAAGGGCACCATCCCCTAGAGGCCCATGCGCCAAGATAAAGGAAAAAGGGGAGAGTCCTAAAGGGGGAAGGCACCTCCGAGGTGCCTTGGGGAGGATGGACTCCTCCCCCCTCCTTAGCCGCACCCCTTTCTTGGAGTAGGGGGCAAGGCTGCGCCTCCCCCTTCTCCCCTGCCCCTATATATAGTGGAGGGGAGGGAGAGCATCCATACCTGAGCCCTTGGCGCCTCCCTCCCTCCCGTGACACCTCCTCCTCTCCCGTAGGTGCTTGGCGAAGCCCTGCAGGATTGCCACGCTCCTCCATCACCACCACGCCGTTGTGCTGCTGCTGGATGGAGTCTTCCTCAACCTCTCCCTCTCTCCTTGCTGGATCAAGGCGTGGGAGACGTCACCGGGCTGTACGTGTGTTGAACGCGGATGTGCCGTCCGTTCGGCACTTGATCATCGGTGATCTGAATCACGACGAGTACGACTCCATCAACCCCGTTCACTTGAACGCTTCCGCTTAGCGATCTACAAGGGTATGTAGATGCAAACTCTCCTTCTTTCTACTCGTTGCTGGTCTCTCCATAGATAGATCTTGGTGTTACGTAGGAAAATTTTGAATTTTTGCTACGTTACCCAACACTCGGCCCTCTCGCTCGACCAAAACTCTCGAGGACACCCAAACCCTAGAGAGAAAACGATGTTGCAGGTCTCCTACGTACCCCCTCCCGCCGCGCCCCTACCCGACAAATTAACTCTCTCGAGGCCACCCAAATTTATCAAGTTAAAAGAGCGTTATCGTCGAGGCCACCCCAAACCCTTGAAGCTTTGTGTCGAGGCGACCCCAAACCCTAGAGAAGCAGCGTCGAGGCCACTAACATGATTCCTTATTGTGATTAGCTAGCTAGTTCTACGTTTGCCACTATGTACCATGTTTGAATAATAATTGACATGTTGTCAATATTTGCAGAAACTATGGAGCACTCCCGAGACGAAGAAGCAGAAGCGATGTTGGGGGAAATAATCGCAAATGGAAGTGATGATGTTGCGTCATTTCTCATCGACACCGTTGGTCAGCTGGATGAAGAAGAGGGCTATGATTATGATGGCTTCGACCCATTAATGCCGGTACAAGAGGAGGACTATGTTCATGATGGCTCCGGTGACACAATGGAGGTACAAGACGAAGGAGACCGTGCTGACTGCTCCGGTCACCGAACCGAGTCCGGCCAGGTATATATATATTAGTTAAGCCCGTGCTGACAAGTTAATTGATGCATCCATTGTTTTGGTATATGTACACATATTAATTACTGTCGTCTTTCTTCCTTATAATTTCTAGCCCTCCGGATCGAGCACAACTTCGGTAAGGAGACGAGGCCCGAAGAAAAAGTTGAGTTCGGATGAAAAGTTTAAGATCATAGAAATCGCGCCCGACGGCGAACCGATTGAACCCATCCGGACAAAGAAGGCATTTTCTGCTCAGTGCGGGGTTCTTGTTAGGGACAGGATCCCGATCAGCATCCAGCAATGGTATAAGCCTGCTAAGGATGAAGACGCTGAGGTGTCTTATGTCAATGATATGCAGAAAGAAGATCTTTGGAATGAGCTGAAGGCAAATTTCACCCTACCGCCAGAGGAGGATCCGGAGAAGCCAGTTAAAGAGCAATTAATCAAGTCTTGTGCTCTTAAGAAGATGGCAGGCCTAATGAGGAGGTGGAGGAAAGAGCTGAACCAGTTTGTCAAGAAAAAAGAGACACCAGAATTCATCGGCAAATATGAGAAGATCAAAGATCACTGGCCCGCATTTGTGGCCCACAAGACATCGGAAAAGAGTAAGAAGATGTCGGAGACAAACAAGAAAAATGCTACGAAGAAGAAGCTTCACCATCGCACGGGGTCAGGTGGCTACCTCAAAGCCCGGCCTAAGTGGTCCAAGTCTGAGCATGATCTGCTTGAAAAAGGGATCGAACCAGAGACAATGCGCTGGCCAGACCGTTGCCGGACTTGGTTCTTCGGGGCTGGCGGAACCTTGGACCCTGTAACAGGGCAGTGTCAGTGGACGGACGAGCAACTGCAAACACCAGTCAAGAACCTTCGACACTATATCGATGCAGCGCAGCGAGGGACGTTCCTTCCAAACAGGGAGAAGGACGAGCTCACAATGGCCCTTGGGAATCCCGAGCACCCTGGACGGACACGAGGCACGCCAGGCTCCCTTCCGTGGAAGGTTGGTTTTCCGAACGCAGGGGGTTACAAAACCCACAAGAGGAGGAAGAAACTGGAGCAGGACCAAATGCAGGCGCTGCTTGGAAGGGTAATGGGGCTAGAGGATCGAGAAGAGGAACGAGAAGCAGCAGATCGCAACAAACGACATGCCGAAGCTTCCCCCGAAGCTACCCCGCCATCTCAGCGGAGAAGCAGCGTTGCTTCCACCGAGCTGCTTCAGCCAGAGCATGTCTTGACGGCTCCTGCCAGCTATCCCGTGGATGGTATCACGGAGTCTCAAAATTGCCACATTATGGCGCGATGCATGAATTTGAAGGTCAAGGCGGCTGTTGGCCAAGTTTATCCTAGTGGACCCGGCACAACTTATCACTGCCAGCCGATTCCAGAAGGATTTGCTAAGGTGATGGTGGATGAAATAACGGAGGGATTTGAGGACCTCGCGCTTGAGCACCCTACGGGTGAAGGGGAGACTAGGCTGGGTTCTGCTCTGAAGACTCCATGCCTATGGCGGAAGGAGCTCATCGACCTTCTGAACTGGACGCCTCCGCCTCCTCCTCCTCCTACGGCGAGTCAGGGCACTCCGCCTCCTCCACCGCCTCCTCCTCCGGCGAGTGATGATCAGGGCACGCGTGGCGGCACTCCGCCTCCTCCACCGCCTCCTCCTCCGGCGAGTGACGATCAGGGCACGCGTGGCGGCACTCCGCCTCCTTCTCCGGCGCGTGGCGGCACTCTGCCTCCTCCTTCTCCACCTCGCCAGCAAGGGCGGAAGAGACCCGCTGCCGCCCCGGCTGCTCCGACGCGTCGTAGTCCTTCTCTTCCGCCTCGTAAGCAAGCACGAAAGAAGATAGACGCCGCAGCCGCTCCGTCTGCTCCGGCGTCTAGCAGCACAAGAAGAGAGAGGCAATACAGATACGGTCCACCTCTAAAGCCTCTAGAGAAGTTATCGTACGAGAGGACCAAGGAGGAAAACAATACGATCGTGCAGGCCCAAGTGAAGGAGTTCTTTGAAGGGGTGAAAGCAAAGATACATCCACCTTCGGAGGAGAAGGTAGATCCGGTGAAAGCAAAGCGCACTCTCGATGCCCTGAGGAAACCACCAAAGTCTCCATCGAGAACCAACTATGAGCGCATTACTGAACAGACATATCTCCAAGCCAAGCGGTCGGGAACTACTGTCAGTGATAAAAGGTCAAAAGAACAACGAGCAAAGGGGAAAAAAATTGCCCAGCTTGGCGAACAAGCACAGCAATCGTGCCCCCCGCTCAATGTGTCTAATCCTCCGGGGACGGTGGCCGGTTATGGCAATCTTGAAGATTACCTGCCTGACGATGTACTTCCTGATTTCATGGAGGTGGACTTATTCAGATACGAGTACGGGAAGCCTCTCGTCAAAGATGAAAAGTCTCTGACAACAATGATGTGAAGATTCCATAGTTGGTACATGAAAACCTGCAGAGAGTCTGAGGGGACGAACACTTTGTATCTGAAAATTAAAGAGGAGCACGACCTCATTTCAAATGATGTGTTGTCTATTCCATTTGAGGAGTTCTTCGAGTTCTTCAATCTTAAGGCCCTCGATAAATTAATGGTCTTTTGCTACTGCCTGTAAGTACTATTTCTGTCATTAGTCTGTATATATAGCTCGGCTCTTTCATTGCATGTATTTATAATTAATTATCCTCAATATATTATGCAGATTGAAGATCGTCGAGTGCAAAAAAAAATGAAATCTATGATATTGGGTTCATTAACACAAATATCATAGATGTATTTCTGGTTAAAAAGCGCGTCGAAGAGGCCGAGGACAACTTGCTACAATCATTGATCAAAAATCAAAACAAATATACCATACTCTTTCCTTACAACGGCCCGTGAGTGTTACTGTCGTGTGCATATTGGGTTTTCCTTATTACTCGAGCGAGGTTAATGTAATTGATGAGTTATGCATGCGTGCAGGTACCACTATATTCTTCTGGAGATTAAGCTTGAGCGTGGACTAGTAACCGTCTTAGACTCCAGACGAAAAGATCCCAGCACCTATGCGGACATGACTGAAATGCTCAGCAAGTAAGTTCAATCGATCATTATCGCACCATATCGGCAACTTTTTGTTCATTTCCTGATATCTCAAGTAATAATTATTATTTTCTTTGTCTTGCAGGGTTTGGAAACAGTTCACCGCACAAGCTTCGGGACTGCCGAAGGAGCTGCGATATGTATACCCGAAAGTAAGTACTACTGGCGCGCATCTCCCGTTGATTCTATAGCTATACTTTCATCAATGCCATTTATATAATGCTTCATTATCAGTTTGATTGACCTCTATTTCTCGTAAAGTGCTTGTGGCAGGAGGAAGGGAATGATTTCTGTGGATACTACGTGTGCGAGTTCACCACAACGCGACTTTGAAAAACAAGCGGGGCTACTCTAGAAGACAATATGAAGTGCGTAAGCAATATTCACAATTTCATTTTATTACACCATCATTTCTGTTGAGTTTCATTCATATATATGTATTAATTAACCCCCTTCTTCAAATTAATTAGACGTGGCAGATGCGGGATGAACTCCTAGAACCAGATCGCATGAAAGCAATTCAAGAGGAATTGGCGGGATTCTTTCTTGAACACGTCATCAGTAAAGCCGGAGAATACCATGTGGAACTTCAATTCAAATGCTAGTGGTTTGTAATTAAGAGATCTTATATAGATTGTACATGTATGTAGCCAGTAAAACTTGTTGTTCGACCAATCTCTCGGAGAAGGAGAGGTCGATCGATCACTTCTCTCGGTATGCATGACGAACTTCTATACTGAATGGTTCTCTCGATCACTTATGTATATATACTACGTAGCGTCGACCAAGCACGGACATAAGAGAGGACACTTCTCTCTATTAATTAGCTAGCTAACACAATATACGAAACACCTAAATTAACCCCCCAAAACCCCCAACCCCCCTCCTTTCAAAAAAAAACAAAAACCCCAGCCACTGGAATGCAGACACGTGGATGCCTTTTGGTCCCGGTTGGAGCCACCAACCGGGACCAAAGGCCCCCTGACTGGGCTCGGCGCACAGGGCCACGTGGAGGCACATTGGTCCCGGTTCGTGTTTGAACCGGGACTAATGGGTTGAGGTATTAGTAACGACCTATTAGTCCCGGTTTCCGAACCGGGACTAAAGGCCCTTACGAACCGGGACTAATGGGTGGTTTTCTACTAGTGGTCGTAGGACGGGCGGCCGATGGGGATGGGCGTCTCGCAGCAGCCGATGCCGGCGCAGTTGGCGACTTCCTCGAGCGAGCTCGTGGCGGCGCACGACCACCGGTCGTTGATGGCACAGAAGACGGAGCAGCCGACGATGACGTTGCCGGTCTCCCCTGTAAAAATCAGAGATCGATAGATTGATGCGTGGTGCCCTATTGGGTTCGCCTTGACGTATATTTATATTACAGAGATGTAGAGATCGTTTACAGATTGAGACTGTCCCGTCCAGGCCCGTATACATCATGGAATTCAAGTCCTAGTCCAAGTCCTAGTCCTGTGCACATACGTATTCTAACACCCCCCCTTCAACCATAACTTATCTAAGTTAAGATTGCGTTTGAATACTTCTAATTGTCTAGTAGCAAGTGCTTTCGTGAAGCCATCCGCTACCTGATCACCGGAGGGGATGAATCTGATCTCGAGAAGCTTGTCTGCAACTCTCTCTCTCTCTAACAAAGTGATAATCAACCTCAGTGTGTTTAGTTCGAGCATGAAATATTGGATTAGCTGAGAGATATGTTGCTCCAAGATTGTCACACCATAGACATGCAACCCTAGGTTGACTGACTCCGAGCTCCTTGAGAAGTGTTTGAATCCAAATGATTTCAGCTATTGCATTGGCTAAGGATTTGTACTCAGGTTCCGTGCTTGACCTCGACACTGTTGCCTGCTTCTGAGCGCTCCAAGAAACAAGATTGTCACCAAAATATACAGCAAAACCTCCTGTGGATCGATGATCATCCGGATTACCAGCCCAGTCTGCATCTGAGAAAGCGCTCACAAGGGTAGACTTCGACTTTGTAATTTTTAGTCCTACTCCAACCGTGCCTTTGATGTATCGTAGAATTTGCTTAACTGCAGTCCAGTGTGTACTAGTGGGTGAATGAAGAAACTGACAAACCTTGTTCACAGCAAAAGCAATATCTGGTCTTGTCAAGGTCAAGTACTGCAATGCTTCCACTATACTTCTGTATCTAGTTCCATCCTCGTCACCCAGCCAATCGCCATCTTCAGCTGACAACTTTTCTGAAACTGAGTGGCGTATCCAACGGTTTGCAACGTTGCATCGCAACTCTTTTGAGGATATCATTTGCATATTTCTCTTGTGTCAACAATATTCCATTATTTTTTCTTTTTTACCTCAATGCCAAGAAAATAATGGAGATTTCCCAAATCTTTGAGAGCAAAATCACATCGAAGATCTTTGAGCAAGGCTTCAACTGCAGTATCGGATGAACTCACAACTATGATGTCATCCACATAGATAAGAAGATACATTGAAACTCCACCTCGCTTGAAGAAGAACAATGATGTGTCCGCCCGTGAAGAGGAAAATCCCAAAGCTAATAGTTTCGAGCTGAGTCTAGCAAACCACGCCCGATGAGCATATTTCAAGCCATACAGAGCTTTATCCAATTTACACACATATTGCCTCTTAGTTGGATCTTCATATCCTGGAGGTTGCCTCATGTACACATTCCCTTCTAGAACACCATGAAGGAACGCGTTCTTCACATCTAGCTAACGAAGACACCAATTGTTGGACACCGCCAAAGCAAGAACTAACCGAATTGTTGCTGCTTTGACAACCGGGCTAAAAGTGTCTTCATAATCTATCCCATATCTCTGCTTGAATCCCTTGGCAACGAGACGTGCTTTGTATCTGTCAATCTCTCCATTGGATTTCCTTTTTATTTTATAGACCCACTTGCAGTCTATGATATTTGTACCCTTCTGAGCTGGCACAAGATGCCATGTATCATTTTCTATCAACGCAGAATATTCCTCGTCCATAGCTTCTTTCCAATTTTTATCATGAACTTCGGTCAGATTATTTGGCTCACCTGTCGTGCACAATTTGCACCATCGAACTCGTCCATCCGTGATAATCTTGGGTCTGAAAATATTATTACGTGAGCGGGTCACAGCGTGATCCGGAACAGAAGGTTGTTGCACTGTTTGTTGAACTGGTGAAGCCACAGAAGATTCAGGCTGCTGTACTGCTTGTTGAACAGGAGAAGCGACAGAAGATCCATTGTTGTGTGCACCCGAAGATGGTTCGTTGGCTGGAGATCCTGAAAAAGAAGCAGGAGATTGGGGCGTAGTGGCGGCTGGTTCAGCACGGATCCCGCGGTTCCCATGCGTGGGCGTGCTTGGTTCAGTGCGTGACGAAGGGTCCCTGCACGCACCATGCGGCTGCCGAGGACTGAGCACTGCGGAAGGAGCAGATCCCGGTGCCATTGTATTTTCTGGACATGCATGCGGTCTGCTACAGTCCGTTGTAGATTCTGGACATGCATGCGGTCTGCTACAGTCCGCCTCACGCCTGCTGCCATCTACTGCACACACAAAATCAAGGCCACCGGAGCTGTTTTGCACTAATTTTTGCCCCTGTTTTTCCTGTTCCTGAGTACTGTCAACACAAGCATCGGATGCATTAGTAGGATTGGCCACATGATCATGCAAATCATCACCCCCTTGATCAGTACTCGTAGGATTCTGAAGGTTTGGAGGCAAAAGAAGAATTTCGGCTCTAAGACGGGCTCCGGCATTCGGATGAAGTTGCGAAAAAGGGAACACAGATTCGTCAAAAATAACATCACGACAGATATATATACGGCCAAAAGAAATATCACGACACTTGTACCCCTTGTGTTTGTTACTGTAGCCTAGGAAAGCGCACCGAACAGAGCGAAAAGCTAATTTGCGAGTGTTATATGGTCGAAGATTAGGCCAACATGCGCAACCAAAAACACGAAGAAATGAATAGTCAGGTTTTTCATTAAAGAGTCGTTCAAGCGGGGAAAGCATATTGATGACACGACTAGGAACACGATTAATAAGATAGACAGCGGAAAGAAACGCTTCATCCCAGAATTTAAGTGGCATGGAGGCATGAGCAAGCAATGCAAGCCCAACTTCAACAATATGACGATGCTTTCTCTCGGCGGAACCGTTTTGTTGGTGCGCATGTGGACACGAAACATGATGAGTGATGCCAATACGTTGGAAAAAGTAGTTGAGTTTGTGACACTCACCACCCCAATCAGTTTGTAGACGACTTGACTGGGTAAAGACCCTGCTCACATCGGCCTCTTAGAAGGATTGCCTTCGTTGCTGGGTCCTTTACAAGAAAAGAATGAGGGTGAATTTCCACAATGGTATTATTATCAGAAGCAAAACGACTTGCCGAAACTAGGCTTTTTGTGGCTTGGGGAATATGAAGTACATCGTTAAGATGAAATTTTCGAGTATGATCAAAAGAATTAATGACTACATGACCGATGTGACTAATATCCATACCTGCACCATTAGCTGCATGAACTCGTTCAGGACCATTGTAGCGTTTGTGTGTTGTCAGCCTGTCGAGCTCCCCTGTAATATGATCGGTTGCTCCGGTATCAAATACCAATCTGAGTCAACTCCATACGAAGTAGTGGCTGCTCCAGCATATCTCTCTTCGGTGACATACTCTCGGTCGAACCGATGCCAACACATATGAGCTGGATGCCCAACCTTGCCACAGATCTTACAAGTAGGCTTTTCACCACGGGGAAAATTTGCTCCACCTCCTGATCGTCCTCCGCCACGATTATTGTTGGGGTAGCTATTGTTGCCATAGTTATGGCTGTTGTTGCCGTAGTTGTTGTTGTAGCCACCGCGGTTTTTGTTGCCGTAGCCACCACGGTTCCCGCCACCATTGCATTTGCCGCCACGATTTCCCTTGCCGCGATCCCCTCGTGCAGATAGGTTCACGGAAGAGTTTGTACTGTTGTGACCCAGAATTTTGGGACTCCAGGCGTGCTTCAAAGGCAAGAAACTGAGCATAAATTTCGCTCAGGGAATAGGCGTCAGTTCTTGCGGCAATGGAGGAGACAAAAGGATTGTATTCTGCGTCTAATCCTGCAAGAATTTGAGAGATGAGATCATCGTCTTCGATCTTCTTCCCTGCTGCTGTGAGTTCATCGGCAATGCCTCGCATCTTTGTGAAGTATGTTGTGGCAGTCATCTCGTTCTTTCGAGTGCCAGCGAACTGGGTCCGGAGTTGGATAATCCGTGACCGAGAGACAGAGGAGTACATCTCCTCAAGAGCTGTCCAGACCTGCGCGGAAGTCCTCATAGAGACGACTTGAGTGAGTACTTCACGGGAGAGAGAGGTCAGTAGCGATCCCAGAACTTGCTGGTCTTGGGCTACCCAGCGAGCGTACTCGGGGTTTGGCATTGTCTCCGTGCCTGATTTGTCGGCCTTCTGGACATCAATGGTCTTGGCCGGAGCTTCAATTGTGTCGTCGAGGTATCCGTCAAGCTGCGCCCCTCGAATCGGAGGTAGAACCGTCGCCTTCCACAGAAGGAAGTTGTCGCAGCCGAGCTTCTCGCGGGCAGTGTCGCCAAACATCGCCATGGGCTGGGTGATCGAGGAAGAAGCACCTGAGGAACTGCCGAAGGGAACGATAGACATCTAGATGCGATTTAGAAGAGAAGGCTCTGCTACCATGTAAAAATCAGAGATCGATAGATTGATTCGTGGTGCCCTATTGGGTTCACCTTGACGTATATTTATATTACAGAGATGTAGAGATCGTTTACAGGTTGAGACGGTCCCGTCCAGGCCCGTATACATCATGGAATCCAAGTCCTAGTCCAAGTCCTAGTCCTGTGCACATACGTATTCTAACATCCCCGAGCAGCGTGGCCTGCACGTTGCACCCGGTGACCAGGAACTGGTTGCGCGTCTCCGACACCACGAACGGGCCGGCGCGGGCGCCAGCGAGGCCGCCCCACGTGCCGTTGCCCTCGGGGATCCCGTGGTAGGTTATGTTCACGGCGCCCGCGGTGTCCATGACGCGCACCGTGGAGTTGGCCAGCGAGATGTCCACGACCTTGAGGGTGCCGCTGCGGCCGCCGATGAGCAGCCGCTCTCGGCCGCGCGTCCGGACGCAGGTGAGGCTGAAGCCCTGCCAGGAGCAGTACTGGCCAGGAGCACCCTTCGCCGATGCCGAACGGGTACGGCACACTCACGCTGCCACAGTTGGTCGGGCAGCTCGCCGGCGGCAGCCCCGCACCTCCTGTGACCTGGGCCGCCGCGGACGAGATGCAGAGCTGCAGCAGCAACACGATCAGCGCCGCCGCCGGGATCATCTGGTCACACTGCGTGTAAAACACTCGTACCGTCGCCGGAGGTGCAGCTGCGTGCGACGCATCCCTAGAGTTACTAAGCTCCCAAAAAAATGAAGCGCTGTGAGAGGTCTGGCTACTTTTACGTCTTGGAGCCCGCATGTCAGCCGGTAGGAGCGATGGCATCTAGGCTGAGCTTGGATGATAGGTCTACGTGTCGTTTTTATACGACTTTGCTCGTGTCGGTATCGCATCCCAGCACGCATGAAAAGCGAATGAAAAGACGGTTTGACAATGGTGTCCTCCCCAATCTCTTCGTCGCCGTGCGGCCGCCAGTGTCGCTCCCCGGATCCATGACGAGTTCCCTGATTCTCCATCAAATCCTTCTCTCCTGCCCGCTAGCCCCCCCTTCCCTCCTCTCCTCTCCGCTGCTCCATCTCGAGCACCGTCGAGTCTCCGCACCGCTCCCCTGAGGAAAGGAGCAGGAGTGCTCAAGAAGACGCACCTCGCTACCGACGAGGCCACCACGGCCGCCTGCAGGTGCGACGAGGAGGAGGAGGATCTCCTGGTGGAGCATGGCAGCGGGAAGGAGTCTGGAGGAGAAGATGTCGCGGAGCCGGTGGTTGTGAGTCTGCACTTAATCATCGATTCACCAGACCTGCAGGTTAGGGCATCTCCAGCCGTTGACCCCCCAGGGGGCGTCCAAAAGCGCCGCCTGGGGGTGAGCCGGCGAAAAAAAAGGCCCTGGAGCGAGTCGTCGCCCAGCCGTCGGGCCCCAGGGCCGCCCACAGGCGAGTGTAAAAAAAAAGGGGGGTGCGTTCGGCGAAGTTATGACAAAGAGTAGTTAAATTTCGTCTGAACATGGCGAATTTCGGCCAAATTCGCCCATTTTCATTACATTATTAAGCTAATCTAAAAAAGAAAGGGGCTGAAGTCGTCGCCGCCGTCGCCGCCATCGTCGTCGTCGGCCTTCTCCTCCTTGACGCGGACGCCCCGGCTGGACCCGACGTCGCCATGGTGGACTGGCGGCGGCGCGTCGTCGTCGTCGCTGTCGCATAGGACGACGACTCCGTCTTCGTCGCGGCCGCGTCGGCGCTCCTCGAAGCGGCGCAGGGCGGCGCGCTGGCGCTCCTTCGCCTTCTCCCGGCGCGCTTTCTCCATCGCAATGGAGTCCTGGCGCGCCCATTCTAGGGCCGCGTCGTCGTCGACGAGCTCCGCCTTCGCCAGCGCCAGACCCGGCTCCGTCTTCACCGGCGCCAACCCCGGCTTCGTCTCTCGGCGAAGTACTCCGGCTTCGCCGTGGCGTCGGGCAACGGGGGAATGGGCACTCCCCCGGCGCTGAGCCTCCACCCCGATGGCCCGGCGCGCTTGTCCGGCGGCGCCGGGATGTTCGCCTGGAACAGGAGCCAGGACTCCAGAACGCGGAGCGAACGGCGGCCGAAGCCGTTGGCCGCCGCCTCGTCCCCGGGGAAACATTCTGCCATGGTGACGGCGACGGCGCGCGGGAGAGGCAGGGAGAGGGAGGGGCTGGACGGCGGCGAGGGGCGGGCGGGGCTGGTGTGGGCACAGGAGAGTGGAGTGGAGGCCGCCGGCTTTTATAGCCGGGCCGCGCCCGTGTGTACGCGTGCGAGGGAGGGGAGGCGTCGGCGCCGCCCCGTGAAGCATCGCCCGTGAAGGAATCAATGGCAAGGCTGACCGGCGGCAGCCTTGCCATTGATTTCCCGCGGAAACCGAGGACGTTGGGGGGAGACGAGGCCAAAACAACTCGCCCCGGCGCCCCCGGGCGCCCCCCAGCGCGCCGGGTTCGGGCTGGGTCCGCCGGCGCTGTTTTCGGCCCAAGCCGGCGATTTTCGGCGTTCTGGGGGCGCGAATGGGCCGTTTTTTCGGCGCCGGCGCGAAAAAATCGCCTGGGGAGGCCTTCTTGGGGACGCGGCTGGAGATGCCCTTAGGCGACTGTACCTCTTGGCCTCTCTTTTTTTTTTACGGTGGTATTCTTGGCCTCTTAGGTTCAGGTTATTATATGAGAAAGGAAATATTTTTTGTGTCTGCTATTATTCATCTAAGAAATATTCCAACAATTGAAAATATTCCCAACTTGTACTGTACTATAGTATAATGCAGGTTCGGAGGACAAAGTCTGGATGTTGTGGCCAAACAAAGCCTGATAGTAAACTTGCAGCCAACAAGTTGCTTTGATAAATATGTTCACTCTTACAAAATGTAGTCGCAGGCTAGCAGCATGTGTTTAGACTTACAACCGGTATTTTTTTCCAACCTTAAATA
This sequence comes from Triticum dicoccoides, assembly GCF_002162155.2. NCBI lineage: Eukaryota > Viridiplantae > Streptophyta > Magnoliopsida > Poales > Poaceae > Triticum > Triticum dicoccoides. Next base: position 43,361,097 of record NC_041391.1, on the reverse strand, counting down.
AATTTGTGCTAGCCTATTGTTTTTGTTCATTTACAAGGTTCAAGAAAACAACCATGCAAATCTGACCTCTGACAGAGTCTCTGTCGCTGTCTTCCTTGATCAGAATCTCCAACTCCATTATACATCCTCGACCAACAATGAGGTCGATCCAGTTTGCTGCTGGTTCATGTAGTATGCTTTCTAACCCAGACTAGAGTTATTTGGGGTGCTTTTGGAAATAAGATTCATGGGGCTTTGCAACACTTCTTCTAACTCATGACGTTCAGGTGAGCAACAAGCAACTTGGCTATAACATATAACTGACAGTGGGCAAGTACACTGCAATACTGATGTTTACCTTCTTCTGTAGTCCAAATATCTTCCGGCTAAGGAACTATAATCACATCTACATCACAATGGCTTCTCTCACAACTCCTCGATTCAGGAGATGCAACATCAATCAAACAAATCAATAATTATTAGTATGTGTTGACCGCACCAGTTTCAACCAGATAATGCTCATAATTGTAGGTCTAAACTAAGGAGAGGCTCAAGTAAGAAAAGTGGAGGAGAAAGTAACCTGATGGAAAATTATATAAAGTACTCGTGCATTTGAATTTTGTGCAATATATTGTTCTATTTGCTTGGGTCGGATGAAATTCAGTTTTTCATGCGACTTTGTTTGGCGTGTTAAAATCCTCCACTAATTGAAGTGCAGTCTATTTAGTGGCTAAGTATTCCTACATTGTTTTGGATGTTATGTTTAGGCTTTAGCTATTGTCCCAGTAACATTTTATTATTATTTTTGACTGAGCCATGTTGATTATGATGGGTCTAACCACTGGATACTCCTTCAACACAGGCTTTGGACTGCTGACCGGTTGGAAGCAAGGAATTGGGATCACAATGAAATGTGTGTTGGCTGTGATCAAATTCTTGAATCCGCGCATCACTTGGTCCACGATTGCCCTTTTGCAAAAGAGGTTTGGTTTGAGGCCAACCCTTTCTACCTGCTAGCAGCTCAGGCTGCAATGGACGCTGTTAGAAGTATAATTATGTTTAAGTTAGAGATTAGGAGTTAGAGATAAGATTGGTTTAAGTCATGTACGACTTGTCCCCTACTCCAAGTCTCTCTCACATATTGTACTCTATATATACCCACACCTGGGTCACAACAACATACAACAACAATATTTATCCATCTCATATTTTCTACATGGTATCAGAGCGGTTTGTCTAACGACGCCGATCCTAGGACTTTTCACCACTTCTGCAGCGCGCAGCCCCCGGGGAGATTAACCTCCTCTCCTCGGGGGCGCGGCACCCTATCAATCAAATATTAGATCGATCACGTAGTTTTAGATCCAGTTTTCGAGTTCACGAGCAATAGATCAATTTCTTAGCTAGTTTCGATCAATTCCATTTAGCCAGCAAATAAATCCAGTGACCTTTGAATCTGGCGAGAAAAATCCAGCAAGATGCTTGTGGTGGAGCACGCGCGGCAGGCTGCACTAGCGTGATCCAGAGGCTACCTCGTCGACGACCGGCCTCGCGATGCCAATCTACTCCGAGCAGTCCAGCGCGCCACCTACGACGACATGCAGAGCCAGCAATCAGGGCGTCAGCTCCGCGGGCGTGTGCCTTCCGACCGACCCGATCTGCATCCACCCCATGGGCGATCAGCAGCCGGCCGCGTCGGATCCAATCGGACCTCCTCCCGACGCAGTACACATCCAGTGACCGGCTCCGGCGCATCCACACGAAGCAGTTCAGCTCGCCATCTACATCGATCTCCAGTGCGCGGGACTACAACGAGCGATCGTCTTCACCGGCCGCACGCAAGAGCTTGAACCAATCTTATGCCTCTCAGCCGGGTGGTGTTCTGATCACGGGAGGGATTTAACTCGCATGTTATCTCAGATGCATGTATGCAGGTACTGGCCAAGGTGGGTTCTACACGTGCGTGTGGCCAAGAGCCCAAGACTACGTCAAGGTTCAGCGTACGGCTCACCTAGCAATCCTGCATCGACATCGTCCTACACTACATCTGCATCGAGCCGGCAAACCTGCACCGTCGCCCACCACAATTTTCGAGCCACGTCCATAACCGCTGCACCAAGCTATCTTCGCCAAGCGATCTGCACCGACCCGCACCACATCATCGAGTTGTACGACTACATCGCACCTGAGAAAAAAAAAATCTTCGTCGAGTACATCTACGAGAAGCGACCACGACATGTACCATCCACACGCCAGGCCGGTGTGGAATGCGTGCAATTCTTCATCGACTTCTTCAGCACGACACGACATCGACACCCCGTCGCCACGAGGGACGCCTCCAAGCGACGCATCATCGTCGACATGTCGCTGCATCGCCGACACTTCACCGTCAAGGTCTTCATCAACATGGTCTTCATCAACATCATCGTCAACACACCGCCACCGCCTCGTCCACAAGATGGACAACTAGCGTCCTCTGACAGATTTTTTCTGCAAGACGCGACCATGACGACGGCAATGATCGCGTCACGACAACGTCATCGACAGCGTCATCCACGACAACACGACTGCATCGACACGGCGTCACTACAGTGACGACCCTACACGCCACACGGTTCTGGCAAAACCGATGTGTGCTCAATGGGCTTCCTCCGGTCTTGGCAAAACCGGCGGACTCATCGCCGACAGCACCCGCTGACATCCGCAAGGTGTATCGTCCACGTCTGCAGCCCCGTCATAGCGCATTTTTTTTTGCGCCTCTGGCTTTGTGCGGTTTCATCATCCACGACGACCACACCATCGACCACGGCTACATCACCCTGACCGGCTACCTCGACATCAACCACACGGCTACGTCTACAATAACTCATCGGCAACAACTCCAGTCAACAGCGTCCGCCTCGTCACTTGCGTCCACGACACTCCCGCTGTGACTGCGGGAGGGAATAGAGGAGAAGACAGGGAAGGCACCAGAAGGGGACGCAGTCACCGCCCTAGGTGCCGACCCATCAGCCATCAGAGACGCAGTTGATGATGGTGCAGCGGAGAGGACGGCGGAAGCGCAAGACTTCAAATTCAGTCGCAATCGTTCACTTCACTCACGCTACGACTGAGGGGGAATGTTAGAAGTATAATTATGTTTAAGTTAGAGATTAGGAGTTAGAGATAGGATTGGTTTAAATCATGTACGACTTGTCCCCTACTCCAAGTCTCTCTCACATATTGTACTCTATATATACCCACACCTGGGTCACAACAACATACAACAACAATATTCATCCATCTCATATTTTCTACAGACGCAACCTCTATCTCCTCTTGGTGGAACAAAGTGGCAAAGCTGAAGAAAAGAGGACATCTGTTTGATGAATGCACATCGGCTGTTTATATTACATGGAATATATGGCTTGAAACAAACAGAAGAATTTTTAAGGCTACCGCACAATCCAGTTCGGATGTTCTTGTTAGAGCGAGAGATAATATTAGCCTCCCTCCAGGGGCATGAGAGTAGTGTTATTTTGGGTAGCGGAGCTGCTTAGCAGTCCTAGGCTACCGAAATTTTTTTCTGCTATTTTTTTGTCCTTTCCCATGCTCTGCTTCCCCCTCCCCTCTGATTGTCACTCTCCCCTGACAAACATTGTATAGTTTTCCCTCTACTATAATGAAAAAGGCAGAACTCCTGCTGGTTTCAGTAAAAAAAAAAAGACAACTGGCCGCATGCGGGAGGTCGGAGAAGGCATGGTACTGCCGGTGATGTACAATTCATTCTTTTTGTTCCTATCAAAAGACAAATGCCCATTCTTTATGCTCTCTTTATTCTTCAATTTCTAGAGGCAAGATGGATGGATGCAGTAGTTAGATAACACCGATGTAGTAGTGGATTAGTGTTTTTGCTGTATTTGTGCAAGCATGACGACGTTTCACTGGTGTTGAAGGCTATATTTGCCGAGTAGATGAAGGTGCTTCGTATATCAAAAGTTTAGACAAGGTACTCCATATATTTGTGCAATCCATGTTTACTACAAAAAATGCTGCATGCTTAAAGTTTTGATGGTAATTATACCATGTTCGGTATATTTTAGACACATATTTTACTTAATTTGGATTAGTGATAAGTGTGTTGCCCGAACATACTAACAAGATTTTTTGATGACATGCTTTCATAAGACACTAGGATTGTGCTTTCACTTTTTTTGTATCACCTACAATGGCCATGCTCATAAGCAATAAATGAACATTATCTTTTATATTTTTGCTTTGTGATTATTGTTGTCTCCCTTTAGCAGTGTAATCTTGCAAATTGAATAGTAAATTTAGTAAACATTTTTTACATTGCGCATACATGATTAGCAGTGTTCAATCAAAAGACGGGGACCAAGCCCATCAAAGCAAACAACACAAAATACGCTGCTCAACAAACATTGATGATTTTTTATTAGAAAAAACATTAGTAATTAAACAACTAGAAAAAGATACACAACAAATATGATAGTGAAAAGCGGCGCAACAAAGCGCGCGCCACCTTCTAGTATATGCTATCGGTCCATGCATGGCCTGAGTCAACCCATGCATCGATATTCACGCGTGTAGACCGACCTTGCCTACGCCGACTAGTATATATCACTGTTCATTTTCCTTGCGACACAAGCAATAATAGCACTGTATACGTGGACGTTTTCAACAAGGATGGAGCAAAATCTAAGTTTTGGACCAAAAATATATTTAAAATTACACAAATTATAAGTGATTATTTGCCCCCATTTTTTTGAACACAGTAACAGATGCAAGCGCTCATATACACGTGCATACACTCACCCCTATGCACACACACATGCACACCCTACCCCTATGAGCACCTCCGAAAGACTGAGCCGGCATATCATCTTGAAATTTACGAAGTCACCGTAGGAACCTCGTCGTCGACGGGAACGTCTTCTCCCACTGAATGCGCATCACCACGAGCACCAGGATTTGAACCCTGGTGGGCTGGGGATACCACAGTCCCTCTAACCATCCAACCACATGTTAGTTCGCTTATTTGTCCCAATTTACATTAACGAGGCATAGGGTAGAGTGTATTTTCAGGTATATCATGGTAAAATTTGAAATATGCTATTATGTCCTTAGAAAAAAATACACTTTCCATATCAGTACTATATCTCTTTGCACATTAATCTGAGAAATAGGAGTACAAGAAAACCTCAAACAATACTCGCTTTGTTTCTTTTTAGAGAAAAAGGCATACACCCGATAAACCACCAGGCAGAATTCAACAAGCCAACAGAGCAAACAACATGACCATAGAACAGTAGCAAGGCCAACAACCACAGCACGCAGGCCAGATAAGCTCACGGCACACATGCCATGAGCATAACAGCAAAATAAGCGCGTAGGCCAACAACCTACCCCTACAATCGCGGAGGAAGAAGAGTCAATTACACTGGTGGTGCTACAACTTGGCATAAACGGTCACTTTGATGCTAGAAGTTGTGGTGTACATTGAAGTGATGCAAGAATTTGGCATTAACATGCAAATATGATGCTTATCTCGCTTGTATACGGAGTCGGTGCTGACTAGGCGCATGGGGCCTGCTGTTAGCCACTGGACCAGAGAGAATGGGTGCATGGCCTGATTTTTTGGAAAACACCCTCGAAATTTATATTAAAAAATCCTATTGACGTGGAAAAGTGGCATTTTTTCAGCTCTATGAGGAGTGGGTCCTGCCTGTCAGAAAAGAGTGAAAATTAAACAAAAATTTAGGAAGCCTCGACTCAAACTCATGTCTGACAATGAGTGACCAATACGTCTAAGGGCATGTACAATGGTTCTATCTTAGGAATGCCACGTAGGATGAATGATGAGGTGGAGAAGAGAGAAATCATTAGAAAAAGCTTGTCTTCTCTTATTTAACAGAAGACAAAAGATGATTTTTTAGCACAATATGTCTCACCATGTTTTTAAGAATAACTAGTTATTGAAGATAAGGCTAAGAGATGACCCATTGTAGACATGTTTTTTTGTCATCTCTAAATTACATGCAAAACTTAAGATAAGACTATCTTATCAACCATTGTACATGCCCTAACCACCACACAAACAAGATCTCATGTTAAATATGGGTAAGAAAGTTATATGAACTAACCTGGCAGCAAGCAGAGCTTTTATAGGCCGCAGATAGGGCGGCCCATTCTACACTTGTTCCTTTTTAAAATTTATTTGTAAAACGTAATTAATAAAAATATGTTCAAATATTTGTGTGATACAAATATTATACATAAAAATGATTAATAGTAAATAATAAAATTTAAATATACATCCAGGCATGACTAAAAATACTTAGTTAATATGGACATTTAATAAAATTAAAATACTTAATGAATACATAAATATTATACAGTCGTGGCTTATATTTAAATTATAGAAAATGAATATTCACATGAGCAGTTTAAATTATAAATTATGATTATTTTTCGTTATACAAACATTGAACTGTACAAACATGCATATATTGAAATGTTGTATACCAGTTTTTGAATTTTAATTTAACTTTTTTTAATTATAAACTATGCAAACACTGTTATAATTCATAAAAAAATTAAATAATATGTGAACGAGTTTATAAAATAATTTATTCTGTTTGCATGTACAATATTTGTAAACACAAATATTCATTCGTTATTTTATTACTGAGATTATAAGTTAGATTTTTTAAACACTTACTCCCTCCGTTCCAAATTACTCGTCATGGTTTTAGTTCAAAATTTGAACTAAAACCACGACGAGTAATTTGGAACGAAGGGAGTATAATTTAGATACTTTCTACAAAAAAAATAAAAAAAATTAATAGGTGCAAAATAAGCCGCAAGATCTGCAGTCCACTTTAACCTCCGCCTGCGCTGCGGTTAAAATACATATAATGTTATTACCCATATTAGTAAAATAAAATTTAGTGGGTGCATTGGTTTGCCACAACCTTTGCGTGGACGAGGTTCTCTGTTCTATACCCGCCAGCCACATCTGGCATTTAGTTTGTTGTCTCAGGTGACATGCGGTACCACTTCTCATAGAGGTGACACAATCTTCCCGGATTTTTTTTTGTAAAAAGTATTTCGATGGTGTTTTTGAAAAAATCAGGCCACACGCCCGTTCTCTCTGGTCGAGTGGCTGACAGCGGGCCCCATGCGCCTGGTCAGCACCGACTCCATATACAATGAGAAAAGTACTGTATTTGCACGTCAATGTCAAGTTTTTGCACCACTTTCATATACACCATAATTTCTAGCACCAAAATGACCATTTACGTCAAGTTGTAGCACCACCAATGTAATTGACTCTAGATTAATCTTGGGCATCTTGCACAGGAGCAGACAAGGAAGCAACACACACTCGAACTTTAGAAATCAGCCCCTCCAACGCATCCCGATTCGCGACTTTAGTCAACAATTTTCATTGCTGCAAAAAGATAGACACTTTAAACAGTAAATCAGCAGGCTTGTTTGAAAAGACATGTTAAATATTGAACCGGGTTCCTAGTAGTCCGGAGCGCCCAGCGAAGCCCCCCCAAAATAGCCGGTTGGTCTGGCCTGGAGACCCATAGAGAGCGTACTCTTTGTTTCAGCGTGATTGATCGACCTTTTAGATTATTGTTGGTTGATTACTTTTTAGTTTATCTACGAAACATGCATTCATGCACACAGCTGCCTGCAGATTGTGACTGATTTATACTACTACCTCCATTCTGGTTATTGGTTTTCATTGTATTTCATGCTAATTTTTTACCATAGATTTAACTAATAAAATATTTATGCATGTCACAAAAAAGCATATCGTTGAAAACTTATTTAAATATGATTCAGTGATATAATTTTTATTGACATGCGTTAAGCTTATGTTAATTAATATTTGGTTAAAATTTGACACAAATTATAAAGGGGGCCAATAAATCAAGACCGGAGTAGTAGTACTTTTCTAGGGGCCTGTTTATACCAATAATACGTAGCACAACATATGCCTTGACTAGTCTTCTTTTTGGCATTCGTGCCTTGATTGACTTCTTACTTTCTTTGACTAGGAGGCTATGTCTATTTTTATTTTATTTTTAAGGGGTACTACCTCAAGCCTGGTTTATTGGTCCCCTTTGCAAGTTGTGCTAAAGTTTGACGAAATATTTAACTAACAAAATGTTAATGCATGTCAATAAAAATTATATCGTTGGATCTGTATTTGAACATAGTTTTCAATGATATATTTTTTGGTGACATGCATTAACATTTTGTTAGTCAAATCACTTCCATTGGTGAGTTCCCAGAAATTTGGAGGGGGCACGCAGGTGCGGGAGCATGCACCTGCCCTACCTTTCCTTGCCACTCGACTACTCCGCGATCTGCAAAGTAGTTGGATCCCGGAGGAGGGCTTTGTAAATTTTAAGTTTTAATCTTTGAAACTTACAATTTTACATATGAAAATTACAATTTTCTCTGTCCCTGTATTCGGAATGGACCTTATTTGAAAACCTTCGCAACAAAAAACACGAACACGAAAACAACACTTAATTTAGTCTTTTCGTTCGAAAGATATGAAATAAAAGCCAAAAGAAAAAGCACGCGGAGGGGCTTGAACCGCACCTGCGTGCCACAAGTCATCTCCTGGTGAATTCCACATATACCACTGAAAAATTGCACGTACCCTCATATACCACTTAAAACTTCCCTTTCCAAAATATGTTACCGAAATTTTGCATCACATATACATATCCAAATTGAAGCGACGACGGTGCCCTTTCGGTTCGAAGTGACGTCGGCACCCTTCACTGAACTTCGGTTGCTGTTCCTCCCTCTCACAACCATATCGTGCAGCCACGCCCTTTCGATTTAAAGCGGCAACGTCAGACATCCTACGGCGAGCCGACCGGGCATCTCCTTGGCTCTGGCGGCGCCCTACCCAGGCGCAGGGGCCCATCCGCATGAATCTTGTGACGGCGGCCTACCGGCGGCTCACAGACGGCGACCATCTCCCTGGCTCGAGCAATGGTGCGGGCCATCTGCCCTAACCCGGTGGTTTGTGTCTCATTGGTTCTCTCTCAGTTCTTTGTTTTCCTCTTGAGCTGGAGGCTGGTAATGGAGTACACCGAAGTCAGTAGATCATTTAGCTAAATGGCCACAAGGTATGGCCAAGGGCAAATTTGTCTTTTCAACATTCGTGACCCCAGCCTAGAAAATTGTAGTGACTCCACACCACAGAGCCCTAGGCAACCTTGCAAAAAGTAGAGACCAGAGTTTGAATTACTTTATCTTCTTTCCCCAACAAAAATAAAGAGTTCCTTGATTTTTATGGGAGTTGCATGTCAAAAGGTGTGCAGGCTAGGTAAGGCATCTCCACCGCTGACCCTCAAACACTCGCAACCGCCTGAATCGTGTGGTATGGACGTGTTGTGCCATCCAGCGCAGACCTGTATTGGTCCGTCGAACCGTCTAGATTCACTTTCTCCCATAAAGTGAAGACAGGGAGAGGGGGTGCAGGAGTTCGGACAGCAGCCATGTAGGACTCTGACACCCGAGGGCCACTAAATCCTCGTCTTGTTTCCCATTTTCTTCCACTCCGACCCTTATCCCCTTACTTTGCATCCACACCCTCCACCTCTGCCGCCACCGTTGTACCTTTCCGCCCGCCATAGAGGCATTGCTGGACGTCCACAACTAGCAGCGACGCGCCCGCTTGTTGGAAATATGCCCTAGAGGCAATAATGTTGTATTATTGCATTTCCATTATTCATAATTAAGAGTTTATATTTCATGATATAACTACTATGATCCTGGAATATGTCACTCAGTGGAAAACTCATATGCACATGTGAAGTAATAAACGGTAAAAATAGGTTCTGGGTCTCGCCTCTAAGACTGGCTCAAGTGTTGCTGGTGATCATGTTTTCCGGATCTTAGGATGTCGTTAAGTGTAGCGATAGTCCTAAAACAACAATGAGGGTATGAAGTTAGAAAAATGATCATATTGAATTGACCCAATACTTGTCTGTTATAATTTGTGATTATATCGTTAGAAATTATTTATTATAACACGTAGTGTTAGCATGTGTTTTAGTTCCTCAGACCATGAGAGTGTCTCGATCACTTCCTACAGACGATGGGCTTTGGGGTTCTCAAATATCATCTATAACAAGGTGATCATAACGACAACTTTCAGGCTCACAGGAAAGTTTGACAAGTGACTAGATAGCTTGAGAGAGGGATATGTTCCTCCGATGGTGGAGAGATATTCTTAAGGCCCTCTCATTATGATTGCATCCATCATCGTCTGGCCAGACATAGGTGACTACGTCATGGGGATGCCGGCACACATAAACAAAAAAGAAGAAAACAATTGGTAACATGAGCAACGGTATAGTGAGCATGGTGATGACTCAGGAGGATACCGATGCACACCCGGTTTCGTAAAATATTGGGAAGAAAAGGGAACATCACCTGATAACCAAAGGTTCACTTGAATATCATTCATGTAATTTGATGACCCACAAGTATAGGGGATCTATCGTAGTCCTTTCGATAAGTAAGACTCTCGAACCCAACGAGCAGCAGAAGGAAATGACAAGCGGTTTTCAGCAAGGTATTCTCTACAAGCACTGAAATTATCGGTAACAGATAGTTTTGTGATAAGATAATTTGTGATGGGAAAAAATTATCTTAGGATCTATCTACTCGAGGTTGATTGAGTCTATCTTCAAGATTTACCTTAGGATCGAATAATAGTTATTATGTTCCGGAGTTGTGGAAGACATTATGTTTTGGATTACGCGATGGATATTCTTATGAAGTTTTGAAATGGAGGAGTAGGGAAGGGATACTTGGGAGGAGAGAGAACGAAGACGGGGAAGAGAGTGCGCAAGTGATCGTTCATTCATTAGCTGTGATTAGACCTGACCAGCTAGGCCATGTTAGGAGGGTCGGCCCACTAGCCCACGTGCCTGGCATGTCACGTGCCCGCACATGGCTAAGTGTGCTGTGCGGGCAAGCCCGGGACCATGCCTGGGTGCGCAAGGTAATGCCTTGCACGTGACGGGCCCGCACAAGGCTAAGTGGGTTGTGCGGGCATGCCTGGGGCCATGCCTAAGCTGCGAGGCCATCCCCGCATTCCTGGCACATCATGGGCCCAAGAGGGTCGTGCGGGTACTCCGAGGCCATGCCTGGGCTGCTTCTACCTCTTGAGCACTGCGTTGGATTTCCCCGAAGAGGAGAGGATGATGTAGTAAAGTAGCGTAAGTATTTCCCTCAGTTTTTGAGAACCAAGGTATCAATCCAGTAGGAGACCACGCACAAGTCCCTCGTACCTACACAAAACGATAGCAACTCGCAACCAACGCTTAGGGGTTGTCAATCCCTTCACGGTCACTTACGAGAGTGAGATCTGATAGAGATAATATTTTTGGTATTTTTGATAGATATATGCAAAGTAAAAAGTAAAGGCAAAGTAAAAACAAAGCAAGTAAATAAAGTGATATAGATTGATATGATGAGAATAGACCCGGGGGCCATAGGTTTCACTAGTGGCTTCTCTCAAGAGCATAAGTATTCTACGGTGGGTGAACAAATTACTGTTGAGCAATTGACAGAATTGAGCATAGTTATGAGTATATCTAGGCAATGATCATGTATATAGGCATCACGTCCAAAACAAGTAGATCGAAACGATTCTGCATCTACTACTATTACTCCACTCATCGACCGCTATCCAGCATGCATCTACAGTATTAAGTAAATTAGAGTAACGTCGTAAGCAAGATGACATGATGTAGAGGGATAAATTCATGCAATATGATAAAAAAAAACCCCATCTTGTTATCCTCGATGGCAACAGTACAATACGTGCCTTACAACTCTTTCTGTCACTGAGTAAGGACACCGCAAGGTTGAACCCAAAGCTAAGCACTTCTCCCATTGCAAGAACTACCAATCTAGTTGGCCAAACCAAAAAGATAATTCGAAGAGACTTGCAAAGATAACTCAATCATACATAAAAGAATTCAGAGAAGAATCAAATATTTTCCATAGATAATACTGGATCATAAACCCACAATTCATCGGTCTCAACAAACACACCGCAAAAAGAAGATTACATCGAAAAGATCTCCACGAGAGAGGGGGAGAACATTGTATTGAGATCCAAAAAGAGAGAAGAAGCCATCTAGCTACTAGCTATGGACCCGAAGGTCTGAAGTAAACTACTCACACTTCATCGGAGGGGCTATGGTGATGATGTAGAAGCCCTCCGTGGTGGATGCCCCCTCCGGCGAAGCTCCGGAACAGGCCCCAAGATGGGATCTCGTGGATACAGAAGGTTGTGGTGGTGGAATTAGGTTTTTGGCTCCTGTTCTGATCGTTTGGGGATACGTAGGTATATATATAGGAGGAAGCAGTACGTCGGTGGAGCTCCGAGGGGCAAACGAGGTAGGGGGCGCGCCCAGGGGGGCGCGCCCTCCACCCTCGTGACCTCCTCGGAGGCTTCTTGGAGTAGGGTCCAAGTCTCCTGGATCACGTTCGGTTGGAAAATCACGACCCCGAAGGTTTCATTCCGTTTGGACTCCGTTTGATATTCTGTTTCTTCGAAATACTGAAAAAGGCAAAAAACAGCAATTCTGGGCTGGGCCTCCGGTTTATAGATTAGTCCCAAAAGTAATATAAAAGTGGAAAATAAAGCCCAATATAGTCCAAAATAGTAGATAAAGTAGCATGGAGCAATCAAAAATTATAGATACGTTGGAGACGTATCAAGCATCCCCAAGCTTAATTACTGCTCGGATAAAAAAGAATTTTTGATGCGGAGTGATACTTTGGCATAATTTCAATGTAAATCTTCTTAATTGTGATATGAATATTCAGATCCGAAAGATTCAAGACAAAAGTTCATATTGACACAAAAATAATAATACTTCAAGCATACTAATCAAAGCAATCATGTCTTCTCAAAATAACATGGCAAAAGAAAGTTCATCCCTACAAAATCATATAGTTAGGCTATGCTTCATTTTCGTCACACAAAGATGTTCCCAACTTCTATACCCCCGATGACAAGCCAAGCAATTGTTTCATACTTAAATAACTCAAACTTTTTCAACCTTCACGCAATACATGAGCGTGAGCCATGGACATAGCACTATGGGTGGAATAGAATATGATGATGGGGATTGTGTGGAGAAGACAAAAAAGGAGAAAGTCTCACATCAACTAGGCGTATCAACGGGCTATGGAGATGCCCATCAATAGATATCGATGTGAGTGAGTAGGGATTGCCATGCAACGGATGCACTAGAGCTATGAATGCTCAACAAAAGAAAACTAGTGGGTGTGCATCCAACTTGCTTGCTCATGAAGACCTAGGGCATTTGAGGAAGCCCATCGTAGGAATATACAAGCCAAGTTCTATAATGAAAAATTCCCACTAGTATAAAAAAGACAACTTATGAGACTCATTACATGAGGAACAAGGTGCTATTTTGAAGCACAATATATGAGACTCACTAGAACAAGGTGCTACTTTGAAGCACAAGTGTGGAAAAAGAGATAGTAACATTGCCCTCTTTTTTTGGGCCTTTCTTTTTTTTGGCCTTTTTTTTATTTGGGCAATGCTCTAATAATGATGATCATCACACTTCTATTGATTACAACACAAGGATTACAACTCGAAACTTAGAACAAGATATGACTCTATATGAATGCCTCCGGCGGTGTACCGGGATGGTGCAATGAATCAAGAGTGACATGTATGGAAAATAATGCATGGTGGCTTTGCCACAAATACGATGTCAACTACAAGATCATGCAATGGCAATATGACAAAAATAATGCATGTCATGATGATGATGGTGGAAGTTGCATGGCAATATATCTTGGAATGGCTATGGAAATGCCATGATAGGTAGGTATGGTGGCTGTTTTGAGGAAGATATAAGGAGGTTTATGTGTGATAGAGCGTATCGTATCACGGGGTTTGGATGCACCGGCGAAGTTTGCACCAACTCTCAAGGTGAGAAAGGGCAATGCACGGTACCGAAGAGGCTAGCAAAGGTGGAAAGGTGGGAGTGCGTATAATCCATGGACTCAACATTAGTCAAAAGAACTCATATACTTATTGCAAAAATTTAGAAGTCATTAAAAATTCAAGTACTATGCGCATGCTCCTAGGTGGATAGATTGGTAGGAAAAGACCATCGCTCGTCCTCGACCGCCACTCATAAGGATGCACAAGCCAGGTACACTTCATGTTTCAAATTTGTTACACAACTTTAACCATACGTGCATGCTACGGGACTTGCAAACTTTAACACAAGTATTCATCAAATTCATAATCACCCAACTAGCACGACTTTGATATTATCACCTCCATATCTCAAAACAATTATCGAGCATCAAACTTATCTTAGTATTCAATTCACTCAAAAGAAAGTTTCACATATCTTGAACACCAAGTATATTAACATTAAGCAAATTACCATGCTATTAAAGACTCTCAAAATAATCTAAGTGAAGCATGAGAGATCAAATAGTTTCTTTAAAACAAATCCACCACAGTGCTCTAAAAGATCTAAGTGAAGTACTAGAGCAAAAAATTATCACGATCAAAAGATATAAGTGAAGTACTATGAGCAAAACTATCAAGCTCAAAAGATATAAGTGAAGCACATACAGTATTCTAACAAATTCCAATTCATATATGGCTCTATCAAAAGATGTGTACAGCAAGGATGATTGTGGTAGACTAACAAGGAAAGACACAAATAATACAAGACGCTCCAAGCAAAACACATATCATGTTGGTGAATAAAAATATAGCTCCAAGTAAATTACCGATGGAAGTGGACGAAAGAGGGGATGCCTTCCGGGGCATCCCCAAGCTTTGACTTTTTGGTGTCCTTGGATTATCTTGGGGGTGCCATGGGCATCCCCAAGCTTAGGCTCTTGCCACTCCTTGTTCCATAATCCATCAAAAGAATCCACCCAAAACTTGAAAACTTCACAACACAAAACTCAACAAAAATCTCGTGAGCTCCGTTAGAGAAAGAAAACAAAAGACTACTTCAAGGTACTGTAATGAGCTCATTCTTTATTTATATTGGTGTTAAACCTACTGTATTCCAACTTCTCTATGGTTTATAAACTAATTTACTAGCCATAGATTCATCAAAATAAGCAAACAACACACGAAAAACAGAATCTGTCAAAAACAGAACAGTCTGTAGCAATCTGTAACTAACGCAAACTTATGAAACTCTAAAAATTCTACCAAAATAGGAAGTCCTGGAAAATTTGTTTATTGATCAGAAGCAAAAAGAATCAACGCAAAAGCACGTTCCTGTGATTTATCATAACTAAATTCGTGCGTGCAAAGTTTCTGTTTTTCAGCAGAATCAAATCAACTATCATCGTAGGTTATCCTATAGGTCCTACTTGGCACAAACACTAATTAAAACATAAAACGACATCCAAACAGAAGGTATATGGATTATTTATTCCTAAATAGAAGCAAAAACAAAAACACAAAATAAAATTGGGTTGTCTCCCAACAAGCGCTATCGTTTAACGCCCCTAGCTAGGCATAAAAGCAAGGATAGATCTAGGTATTGCCATCTTTGGCAGGCAATCCATAAGTGTCTCTCATAATAGATTCATATGGTAATTTATTTTCTTTCTAGGGAAGTGTTCCATACCCTTCTTTAAGGGAAATTGGAATCTAATATTCCCTTTCCTTCATATCAATAATTACACCAATCGTTCTAAGGAAAGGTCTACCAACAATAATAGGACATGAAGGATTGCAATCTATATCAAGAACGATAAAATATACGGGCACATAATTCCTATTTGCAACAATAAGAACATCATTAATTCTTCCCATGGGCTTTTTAATAGTGGAATCCGCAAGATGCAAGTTTAGAGAGCATTCATCAAAATCACGGAAATCTAGCAAATCACATAAAGTTTTGGGGATAGTAGAAACACTAGCACCCAAATCACACAAAGCATGAGACTCAAAATCTTTAATTTTACTTTTAATAGTAGGTTCCCACTCATCATAGAGTTTTCTAGGGATAGAAACTTTCAAATCAAGTTTTTCTTCATAAGATTGCGTCAAGGCATCAACAATATGTTCGGTAAAGGCCTTATTTTGACTATAAGCATGAGGAGATTCTAGTACGGATTGCAACAAGGAAATACAACCAATCAAAGAACGATTTTCATAATTAAATTCCTTGAGATCCAAAATAGTGGGTTTAGCAACATCACGGTTTTTATTTATTTCAATCCCACTTTCATCAATTTCATCATCAAGATCTAGAAACTCCGAATTCTTAGAACGCCTTCTAGGTAAAGGAAGATAATCTTCAGATTCATCAAGATTCATATTGCAAAACAAAGATTTAATGGGGGACACATCAATAACTTTTAGATCTTCATCTTGATTTTCATAGGGATTGGAAGAACACGCTTTAATAAAGGCATCTTTGTAAGCACGCATCCTAGCGGTTCTTTCCTTGCACTCATCAATAGAAATTCTCATGGCTTTGAGAGACTCATTGATATCATGCTTAGGAGGAATAGATCTAAGCTTTAAAGAATCAATTTCAAGAGAAATTCTATCAACATTCCTAGCCAAATCATCAACTTTAAGCAATTTCTCTTCAAGCAAAGCATTAAAATTCTTTTGTGAATTCATAAACTCTTTAACACTACTCTCAAATTCAGAGGGCATCTTATTAAAATTTCCATAAGAGTTATTGTAGGAATTTCCATAATTATTAGAAGGATTACTAGCATACGGCCTAGGATTAAAATTCCCTCTATAAGCGTTGTTTCCAAAACTATTCCTACCAACAAAATTCACATCCATAGATTCATTATTATTCTCAAGCAAAGTAGATAAAGGCATATCATTGGGATCAAGAGGAGTATTTTTAGGAGCAAACATCTTCATAAGTTCATCCATCTTTTCACTCAAAACATTGATTTCTTCTATAACATGCACCTTTTTACTAGAAGATCTTTCGGTGTGCCATTGAGAATAATTAGCCATAATATTATCAAGCAATTTGGTAGCATCCCCTAACGTAATTTCCATAAAAGTGCCTCCCGGGGCCGAATCTAAAAGATTTCTAGAAGAAAAATTCAATCCGGCATAAAAAATTTGTATGATCATCCATAAATTCAAACCATGAGTAGGGCAATTGCGAAGCATTAATTTCATTCTTTCCCAAGATTGGGCAACATGCTCATGATCAAGTTGTTCAAAATTCATGATATCGTTCCTAAGAGTGATAACCTTAGCGGGAGGAAAATACTTAGAGATAAAAGCATCTTTGCACTTGTTCCAAGAATCAATACTATTTTTAGGCAAAGACGAAAACCAAACTTTAGCACGATCTCTAAGTGAAAACGGAAATAACTTCAATTTGACAATATTGTTATCCGTATCTTTTTTCTTTTGCATATCACACAAATCAACAAAATTGTTTAGATGAGTAGCGACATCTTCACAAGGAAGGCCGGCGAATTGATCTTTCATAACAAGATTTAACAAAGCGGTATTGATTTCACAAGACTCATCATTATTAAGAGGAGCAATCGGAGTACTAAGGAAATCATTATTATTGGTATTCGAGAAATCACACAATTTGGTATTATCTTGTGTCATGGAAACAAGTAATCCAACACACAAGCAAACAGAAAGGCAGCGAGAAAAAGGAAAACGGGAAAGAGAGGAGGAGATTGGGAAAGAGAGGGCAAATAAAACGGCAAGGGTGAAGTGGGGGAGAGGAAAACGAGAGGCAAATGGAAAATAATGTAATGCGAGAGATAGGGATTGCGATGGGTACTTGGTATAGTTGACTTGCTTGCGTGAGCCTCCCCGGCAACGGCGCCAGAAATTCTTCTTGCTACCTCTTGAGCACTGCGTTGCATTTCCCCGAATAGGAGAGGATGATGCAGTAAAGTAGCGTAAGTATTTCCCTCAGTTTTTGAGAAACAAGGTATCAATCCAGTAGGAGACCACGCACAAGTCCCTCATACCTACACAAGACGATAGCAACTCGCAACCAACGCTTAGGGGTTATCAATCCCTTCACGGTCACTTACGAGAGTGAGATTTGATAGAGATAATATTTTTTGGTATTTTTGATAGATAGATGCAAAGTAAAAGTAAAGGCAAAGTAAAAAACAAAAGCAAGTAAATAAAGTGATATAGATTGATATGATGAGAATAGACCCGGGGGCCATAGGTTTCACTAGTGGCTTCTCTCAAGAGCATAAGTATTCTACGGTGGGTGAACAAATTACTGTTGAGCAATTGACAGAATTGAGCATAGTTATGAGTATATCTAGGCAATGATCATGTATATAGGCATCACGTCCAAAACAAGTAGATCGAAACGATTCTGCATCTACTACTATTACTCCACTCATCGACCGCTATCCAGCATGCATCTACAGTATTAAGTAAATTAGAGTAACGTCGTAAGCAAGATGACATGATGTAGAGGGATAAATTCATGCAATATGATAAAAAAAACCCCATCTTGTTATCCTCGATGGCAACAGTACAATACGTGCCTTACAACTCTTTCTGTCACTGAGTAAGGACACCGCAAGGTTGAACCCAAAGCTAAGCACTTCTCCCATTGCAAGAACTACCAATCTAGTTGGCCAAACCAAAAAGATAATTCGAAGAGACTTGCAAAGATAACTCAATCATACATAAAAGAATTCAGAGAAGAATCAAATATTTTCCATAGATAATACTGGATCATAAACCCACAATTCATCGGTCTCAACAAACACACCGCAAAAAGAAGATTACATCGAAAAGATCTCCACGAGAGAGGGGGAGAACATTGTATTGAGATCCAAAAAGAGAGAAGAAGCCATCTAGCTACTAGCTATGGACCCGAAGGTCTGAAGTAAACTACTCACACTTCATCGGAGGGGCTATGGTGATGATGTAGAAGCCCTCCGTGGTGGATGCCCCCTCCGGCGAAGCTCCGGAACAGGCCCCAAGATGGGATCTCGTGGATACAGAAGGTTGCGGCGGTGGAATTAGGTTTTTGGCTCCTGTTCTGATCATTCGGGGATACGTAGGTATATATATAGGAGGAAGCAGTACGTCGGTGGAGCTCCGAGGGGCAAACGAGGTAGGGGGCGCGCCCTCCACCCTCGTGACCTCCTCGGAGGCTTCTTGGAGTAGGGTCCAAGTCTCCTGGATCACGTTCGGTTGGAAAATCATGATCCCGAAGGTTTCATTCCGTTTGGACTCCGTTTGATATTCTGTTTCTTCGAAATACTAAAAAAGGCAAAAAACAACAATTCTGGGCTGGGCCTCCGGTTAATAGGTTAGTCCCAAAAGTAATATAAAAGTGTAAAATAAAGCCCAATATAGTCCAAAACAGTAGATAAAGTAGCATGGAGCAATCAAAAATTATAGATACGTTGGAGACGTATCAGCTGCTAGGCCAGGCCCGTGTGCCGGTATGTACCACCTATGTATTTTAATATATATTTTCTGATATTTGTACCAAAAAAGTAGGTCCAAAAGAACAAAAAAAAACAGCTATAGAACATGGCCCATTAGGACTAAACATGCCATTGGCTGGCCCATTTATTAAGTGTGCCATGGGTTCGCGGCCCGTGTGCCGGCACGACACAACCCACTTAAAAACGTGCATGAGCAGGCCTTGTCATGCCTTACCTGCTTAAGCATGGGCTAGGCCATACCGTCCCACTTGGCCACTTTTGGCAGCGATTACACTATGGAAAATCCTATATGACGCACGCTGCGTCAAGTTGTCGAGCTTTCGCACAAGGGTTCGTGAACGAGGGATGATCTGGGCTGGCCCGCCCAACGCTTCAGGCCTCCCGGTTTTGGGGACCTTCCAGGAGGTTCCTATCTGGTTTTTTCCGGTTTTGAGAACCTTCTAGGAGGTTCCTGAACCAGTTTTTTTTTCTGTTTTAGTTTCTTTTCTCCTTTTTCCCGTTTCTTTTTTCCTTTTCTTCTTTTTTCTGCTTCTTTTTCTTTTCTTTTTATTTTTCATTTATATATAAAAAATGATTATGTTTTTCAAACATTATTCACAAGTTTATAAAAACCTTCACATTTTACAAAAAATGGGAATTCAAAATGTTCATGTTTCCAAAAAAATTGTGTTTCTAAATATTGTTCATTTTTTCAAATTTGTTGTGCAGTTTTTCAAAATGTTTGCATTTTCATAAAAACCATTGTGATTTCAAATTTTGTTCTTGTTTCCAAATTTTGTTCGCAAATTTCAAAAAATATGCTCAGTTTCAAAAAATGTTCATGTTTCCAAAAATTGTTCATGTTTCTAAATTTGTTCCATATTTCAAAAACAAATCGACAAATTTCAAAAATATGTTCATATTTACAAAATTGTTTGGGAGTTTTTAAAAATGTTCATGTTTTAAAAAACTGCTCGTATCAAAAAGATGTTAGTGATTTTCCAAAGTTGTTCGCATTTTATGAAAATGTTTGTATTGTTTTCAAAATTTGTTAATTTTATTTGAAGTGTTCGCGTTTTATAAAATGTTCTATTATTACAACACAAATCAGATTTCTATAGACACGAATAATGTCCAAAAACACGAACATATGTTTTGAATTTGTGCACAAATTTTGGTATCCAGAACATTTTTTGTAACTTTTGAACAAAGAATTTAAAAACAAGAAACAGAAAAATAAAAAGTTTGGATCTGTGATGTGTTTGGTTCTTCTATTGCGTTGTTCTATAATCATTCACGCTCATTATGTCTGCTGACTAGAACAACAAGCTCTAATGCTGGAGGACTCCAGTTCGATCCCTGGTAGCACACGATGTTTGCCCGTGCGTTTGCCCGACACTCTGCTGCAATAAGCGACAGATAGGAGTTCCCTTACACTACTTTTCTCCAAGTTATATTTCCCTAGAGACCTCCTCGCCGGCGCCTTTGGCGCCCGTAAGGAGTTTGGGCACCTACGTGCTTCCTTCATGGGCTGCATTGTAGGAAGCCCACTCGTTCTTTCTAGCTGTTTCATTGTGTTCGCTGGTTCGTGCGTGCTGGCTCGTTGGTTGCCTACTAGCGGTTTCGTTGGTTCCTCTAAACAAAAGTTGTTTCGCTGGTTCGTGCGTGTTCGCTCATTGTTTTTTTTGACCGTTTCTTTCTATTCGCTCGTAGTAGTACAGAAAGTAGTAAAGTTTGGTTTTGGCTGGTTGAGGAATTTTTTGGCGTGTAGGTTTTTTGTTGATCTAATTAATTAATACTTTTTTGTTCGAGTAACAATTAACAAATAAGCTTTGAATCATTGAAAAAGAATTAAAGAAATAATTTTCAGCATGAGTTGGATACTAAATTCTTTACAAATGTTAAATTGAGAATAAGAAGAAGAAAATTCACAATAGATCAACAAAAACCGTGAATTAAAAAATGTCCAAGATTTTCCAAAACAAGTTCGCAAATTTGAAAAAAAATTCAAGAAATTTAAAAAATTCATCGAATTTGAAAAACAAAGTTCATCGATTTTGAAAAAAGCTCATCAATTTGAAAAAAGTTCACCGGTTTTGAATAGAAGTTGATTGGTTTTGAAGTAAGTTCACCGAATTTCAAAAAGTTCATTGGATTAGAAAAAATTTCATTGTATTTGAAAAAAGTTCATTGAACTTGTAAAAAAGTTCAACGAATTTGAAAAATTTCATTGAATTTGAAAAAGGTCATCGAATTTGAAAAACAAAGTTCTCGGTTTTGAAAACAGTCCATCAATTAGTAAAAAATTACATCGGATTTGAAAAGAAGTTCATCGTTTCTGAAAAAACTTCATCGAATTTGAAAAATATTTCACCGGTTAGAAAAAAGTTCATCGTAGTTGAAAAAGTTCATCGGACTTGTTAAAAGTTCACTAATTACAGAAAAGTTCACTGATTTTTAAAAAGTTCATGAATTTGGAAAAAAAAATTCATCGAAATTTGGAAAAATTTCACAAAAAATTGGAAAAGTTCATCTACTTTCAAGGAAAAAAGTTGAAATTTTTTATAAGAAGTTCATCTACTTTCAAGAAAAAAAATCACGAATTTCTCTCGTAAAAAAACATCACGAATTTAAAAAAAAACGAAAAAAGGTACAAACATAAAAAACAAAGAAAGAAGAAGAAAAGGAGAAATGAAGCACCATGTAAGAACACCAGGTTTGTTGGTCAGGTGGTTAAAGCGTCTTACTATTAAGAAGCGCGTCGCGGGTTCGAAACCTGGCTCGGACGCACTTTTTGCACTCTATAGAAATAGAAAAGAGCATAAAGGAAAATGGGATGGGCCGGCCCGCTATAAAACCAAGCGTACAGGGGGTGTGTGCGCCCTGTACCAAATGAGCAGGATTTGACATTTCCATGATACAGTCTGATGCGACACACACTTGGCCCAAAGGACCACGTACTCTTAAGGGCTTGGCCCACAGAAACTCCCGCTCTACTCCCTCTCCTTCGGTTTACGTCTCCCCGACTAGGGATGGCAATGGGTTGGGTTTCGGGCGGGTGAAGCTGGTCCAAATCCAACCCATGACCCATATTCCTACCCTCTGCCCATCCACCAGCCTATCCATGGGCACAACTTGTTCCCATAACCAAACCCGTTGGATACCTAGATACCCATGGAGCTCCATGGGCATAGAAAAATCAGCACGAAGCCTTCCCAAAGACCAAATTAACTCACCATCATTCATTCACAAATGACAACATAAGCTACAAGCATAAGTAAGAAGCAAGTCATATGATGAGTCTTAAAGTGTGACGTACCAGAGGTTGATTCTGCAGCATATAGCTTATGACACCACTTGTATATTGCTTGCCATTGACCATTGATTTGTTGTTTCTCAAAATTATCTCATACATCTGATGTAATTAAGGTTCCTTTTAAAACCGGTCAGTTTTGGCTGCTCCACTATTGTACTAGTTTAATAATTACTAATTAGGTTAGTGTGTGGGCGGGCTTTGACCTTCTGTGACCACAGGTGACTTGGGGTTTGGTTACTCTACTATCACTACCATACGGCCCCATGTGTCATACGGGTATCCATCGGATATCCATGGAGCACAAACTGTAACCGTGCCCAACCGGGCTGTTTGTGGGTATTCATATCCACGAACCCATGGGCACAAATGTGCTCCATAATCTTGCCCAACGGGGTCGGGTATCCATGGGTATCCGGATCCATGGATAAAATTTCCATCCCTATCCCTGGCGTAATAGTTGTCCACTAAAAGAAAACTTACTCATTAAAAAAACTTGTCAGTATATCATTCTGGGTGCTGACGGCCGCTGACCCATCAAGGGCAGATCATTTCCTCCATCACTGACCAACCACGGGAGCATGCGAATCCCAACAACAACAAGCGAAGACTGCACACCACAGACGAGTGAGCAGAATAAGATCACCAACCAAACAAACAACAAAACAACAGGACAATTGTCTTATCTGTTCATAATTTGCGTTGTCCATTCAGATGTACTCCGTAGATGCATCCTTATCAGCCAACAAAGCTTCCACCCCGTTTTTCAGGTTCGGCGCACCCCCAAGCTTGGACTCCAGCTTGAAGAAGACCAAGCATACGCTCAAGTTTCTACGACTAGATTAATTATAATTAGCAGAGCAGATATCTACAGCTTAAGTCACCAAAATGTACTATGTACTACAGTACCAATACCCGATAAAGATGCGCGAAACACTTGGGGTTGCAAATATGCTGCTTTATATCTTATATGTCAAATTCTTCAAGATGACTGAAGCTTGGAAGTAGTAATCAAGCGATATGTCATCTTTAAATCAAATATGGGGAGTTGGGAAGCCATCCAACAGTTAAATGCAGGACTAACTAACAAAACAAAGACCACCTCCTTCCACAGAGGCCATAGCTAGAGCAAAAAAGGACTTCAGCATCGTCTGGGTTCTTCCCAACTATTTGCTCTTGCAAATCAAACATTTTCCAGGCCAGATCCAGATCAGAATCAGCTTCATCAGCTGCCAACTTATCATCATCATTTGCCACCACTCATCCTCTTGAACTTTGTCATAAAAAGAAAAACACTGAAATCACGTACAAAGAATATATACAAACATCAGACGATGGCATGCACATAGAATACATACGTGTGTGACTAGTTCCAGACTTCCAGTACAATACACTAGAACATCAATTGATGCATTCATGATAAATCTCAAGAGTATATAAATTACATGTCCACAGCAAACCAAGAACTAATGCTGGTTCTAGTGTACAATACGAAAAACAGCATACAGACCTTGAATACATATCCTGACTAGTTCTAGTACAATACACTTGAACATCGATTGATACATTCATGATATATCTCAAATTTAAAGCATTTATTGAATTACATGAGTGCAAACCAAGAACCAATGCTGGTAATCTCATCTCAGCTCCTAACCATTAATTTTACCTCTCAAGGAAGCCCAGGTAACAGCCACTTGCACATAAACCCGGTCATACAAGCTGTCGCAGAGCGAGTACCAAGCAACTCTCCATCTCCTCTTGAACAAGAAGGTGCAGAAAACCACCCAGAGACCCATCACATATCCAGAGCCCATGGCGAGGAAAAACGAAACCACGTCGCCAATTGCAACTCCATGATATTCTCCTGGAATTGGCTCAGGCTTTGACGAACAATTTCGCAAGAGAGGAGGACCGCAGAGGCCCGGGTTGCCAATATAAATAGATGCTGGGTCTTCAAGTGTTTGCAGTTGATTTCCAGTTGGTATCTTTCCTCTCAGATTGTTGTAGGACAGGTTCAGGCGACTCAATGATGTGAGAGCCGATAAGCTTGAAGGGATTTCACCAGACAAATTGTTGTATGATAGGTCGAGTGACTCCACTTGCATTAAGGCACCAACATTCTCAAATATTTTTCCATTGAAGTTGTTCCATGATAAGTTCAGGTTCTTCAATTCTATAAGAGTGCCGATTTCTTCAGGAATCTCTCCGGTAAGACTATTACAGGATAAATCAAGATTCACCATATATATGATTTCTCCTGTATATAATCTCTCTTGACCTTTCGTGAGTACTGTCAAATTCTCAGTATAGTCAACTAGACTATTTTCACCAAGCTGGAACAAATTATGCAAGGCATACCGAAGATTATCAGAGTTGCCTCTTGCTTGTCTCATGCCTGTGCAATTACCAATTGATCTCGGTATGCTCCCTGATATATTGTTGTATGCAAGGTCCAAATATTGTAGATTAACAAGCTTCGTAAGCTCTACTGGAATGTGACCATAAAACATATTGGATCTCAGTCGTAAGAATGACAAAGACGGTAGCTTTTCCCCAATCCAGGTTGGTAAAGCCCCAGAGAATTCATTATGTCCGAGATCAAGAAAGATGAGTTTGGGGCATTTTTGTATGAGTGAAGGAAATTCACCCGAGAGGTTGTTGTTTCCGAAACTTAGATTAATGATGCTCAGGTCTGTCATGTCTGTGCTGGATTCATTGACTAGGCAATCAGTAATTGACCCATTGAGATTATTTCTTGATAGATCTAACAGCTGCAATAATTGCAACTTGCACAAAGAAGATGGAATGGCGCCAGAGATCATGTTGTCGTATAGAGCAAGTGTTTGAAGCAATGGGGCTCCAAAGTCTGATGGCAGTGGTCCAACTATATTGTTCCGACTGAGATCCAGTCCCATTAGATTGAATGGAAGCTTAGGTATTGGACCACCAAGCTGGTTAGAACTGAAATCCATTTCTTGTGCATGCATAGATTGCATTGTTGATGGGAGGACTCCTTTAATCTGATTGTCTCGAATATTGAGAAACCTTGCCGATGAAGCTGATTTCCAAAACCATTCCGGTACCATGTCACTGATGCTTGTGTTCGATATATCAAGACCCCTTACTTGTTTTTGCCATCGAAGCCACGCTGGAAATTTAGGCCCTAGCTGGCAGGACCGAAGGTAAATTTCTCTTAGACTAAAAGGAGGAACCCAAGTTGGACTAACTGTGATGGCAATGGAGGTATCTGACAAATCCAATGTGTATAACATCTCTAGACGTGATAAATGTTCCTCATGTATGACCCCAACCAGGTTGTTGGAGCTAAGGTTCAACATTGCTAGATTTGTGAGCTCCCCTAACCACACCGGCACATGACCACTGAGTCTGTTGTTAGAGAGGACTAGCTGGCTGAGGTTGCTTATGGAATCTACTGGTGTAGTTGGCAGGCTTCCAGTCAGACTGCAGTATGATGCATCTAATTGTTGTAGTTTATTCTGTGAACAACTAGGCAATCGATTGAATAATTCTTGTATACTCCCATTGATATTGTTGTATGGAAATCCTAATAACTCCAAATTACATAGGTTCTTCATACTGGAAGGTATCATACCCACAAGGTTATTATTTGATAAACCAAGCTCCACAATGGAGGTCATATTACCTATCTCATCCGGAAATGGGCCATAGAAATCATTGGCCGAGATATTTAGATGCTTGAGGCTACTTACATCCCAAAACCAGTTGGGCCTGCTATGCTTATGGAAGTTGTTTTCTGAAAGGTCGAGTGTTTCAAGAGATGTCAGGTTTGAGAGCAAAAGAGAATCAGGGCTACTTCCAAGCTCGCAAAAGGGGAGACGAAGAACTTCCAGAGTTGGAAGCATGTTCACCACCGGAACCCAGTGAACAATTGTACTGAGGTTCACGTAGGTCATATCCAGGTGCTCAAGGGAAGTTAACCGTGATAGCCACGTGATATCCTTGGAGTACGTGCAGAAAGGACAACGGTATGAGTTATCAAGATTTAAGTACTGTAAGTTGGAGAGATTACCCAGCTGTGGTGGTATCCTTCCAACAAACAGTGACTTTGATAGGTCAAGATATCTCAGCTGATGGAGAGAACCCATGAACTCCGGTATTTGTATCTGGAGAAACTCGTTACACCTGAGGTCGAGATAGCGTAGATGCTGTAAACCAAGCAACGAGGAGCTTATGTTGCCTGCTAGCACCCAACTACTCTCATCACAGCCTTCGTAGAAATCAGGGCCTCCGTGATCGAGCATGACAACATGGCCGGTTCTGTTGCTGCAGTAGACGCCCTTCCACCGGCAGCAGTCGTCACCCTTCCAAGATGAAAGGAGGTTGCCAGGGTCTGATAGACCTGCCCTGAAGGCAAGAAGGGCAGACCTCTCACCAGCAATACAACTGGTGACAATATCATTTGGACGCAGGGCAGATGTCTCCTCTGTGGTGCTCTTGGCTTGAGTAAACAAGAGTAAGGCTATGGTTATCTGGATGCAGGAGAGTTGAAGCGTGTCCATGGGTGCTTTTGCCATGGATGTATGATCTTCTTCCTCCTTCCTCCTTCTGAGGGTTGGATTTATGTTTTTCTTGGTGCAGGAGGACACCCCTTGTATGTGTGATATATATGTAATTCCAACTCCTGGTGCCACCTCGACCAGAAAAAAAGAGAATAATTCTTGGTGTCCTGACCGTTGAATTTTCAACGATGGTTAACTGCTTACAGTGACATCTGAGGCGAAATTTCTTATGACTGATTGTCGTTTATAGACAGGAACCTGACTTGTGCTACGTGTGATCTTTAACACCGGTCATTTGCATGATAAGGTCACTGGTCACTGGTCACTGGAGAGTGGAGTGGAGCCAGGGATAGACAGCAACCTGAAGCTGAATGCCGTTCTTCTACAGCTATTTTCGACATACTCGATGGTCCAAGAATGTTACCATGCAAGATTCATGGTGGGTGTATTTTCACCTAAACCCCCTTCCCCTCCCTTCTCTTTCTATTATTATCTGGATTACATTATGTGTAATCCTCGGTTTAAAGAAATATCAAGCATCTGGACCGTGAATATGTTGGGAATGAAATGAAGTTCCAACTTTGTGACGGCGAACCCAGTCCCGTCCATCTGTTCGGGCAAGGGACGGAGGACAGAGATGACGTGGCGATATGGAGGCCGGTGACGAGGACAGACGGAGATGCCGTCGAGCAGGTTGGCGAGGTGGCTGGGGGCGATCCGGTGGAAGAACTCCCCCACGACCCTGAGCCACCCCAGCGCCCCCTTCCCGCCGCCTCGGCCCTCCTCGCCGGCGCGGCGCGTTTTCGCTTCTCTGCATTATTTGTTCTGAACACGCAGAATATCTGACAGAAAAACAGAACACCTTGTGTTCAGAAGATGATACTAGCTAGTATGATACTCACCCCGGTGACGAACTGAGAGCTGGAGAGACAAAAGAACAAACTGGCTGATGATACTTGTAGAGCATATTTAACAGTCTTGCGTCCATTGAAATTTGGTAGTTTTTTTTTTCTTTCTTTCGGGGTGCTAGTACAAGATTTTGTTGGCTTGCATTATAACTGGATAAGCCTGCCCCAAATTGCTTGGGACAGAAGGCTTTGTCGTTGTTGCATTATAATCGGATTGTTATTTTTACAGTTTGAGTTCAGGAGAAAAGGGAATATATGCCTGCTATGACATATGCGTGTGAGCCGTGAGGAAAAAAAAGTAGTTGGGAGCAAACAAAAAACGATGGCTTCGCCCAGGTTCGAACCTGACGGATATAACCAACTACACCACGAAACCTGTTTGTGTCCAAATTTCTGTTTACAGATACTTGCTTGGTTTATTTTCCATCACCTCATGGAGGAAAAGCGATGGTCAGTCACAAGGCCAGCCTATATATACTGTCAAACATTAATCTCCTCTTTTAGAGAAAACATCACATGCCCTTTCTGTACTTTCTCGTTTTGTTTTGAAAACAAGGGGTTTCCACCGACAAAGCAGATGCATCATTATCAACCGACAAAGCTTCTGCATACGTGACTCGCATAGCAAGATAGCAGCAGCACAATATTGGACCGCGCCTCCAAGCGTGGACCCCTACTCGCAGAATATGCAGAAGTTTCTAGGACTGAATTGAAGGAACTATTTCTGGGAGTGAATTAAAGAGGTCAACAAGACAAATATCTACAAGATACAAGCATTATCTGAACTCACATTTGCCAACTCAAATCAACTGAAACCATGCAAGTATCACAAAATAAGTATGACACCCCTAGACACTTAGATCTTCAGACTACCTGGACAAAATTTAGTCCCAAAACCCAACAAACACTTGGGTGGCAAATATGTTGCTTTATACTACCATAAAGCAGAGGCAGACAACTGACACGAACATTACCACAGGGAGGATACTGTTCGACAATTCGACAATGGTCAGGATCAATCAAATAATCCAAGAGAGCTGAACCTTTGAAGTGGTAATCAACGAGCAATCTACGTCATCTGTAAATCGGATACGGTGACATGAGTATAAAAACCATCAAACGGTTAGATGCAGGACAAAACAAACAAAACAGAGACCACCTCCTACATGGAGACCTCAGCTAGAGCAAGGACTTCGATTTTCTCTCCTATTGCTCTTGCAGAATCGAACATCTTCCAGGCCGAATCAGAATCAGCTTCATCACCGGCCATGTTATCATCTTCCTTGCCATCACCGGTTTCATCCTCCTTATATATCTTTGCCATTTGAGTTTTGCCCAAGGTATTAATATTTACCATGGGGTAAAAGCACATGGAAAAGAACCATAAATTATCATAAAAAGAAAAGCACCAACAACAAAGCGCATACAAAACAAACCATATATACTCAGTCGATGGTATGAACCTAGAATTCATACATGTGCATGACTAGTTCCAATACAATGCACCCAGAATACATATATGTGCGTGACTTGTTCCAGTACAATACACTGGAATATCAATTGATAAATTCATGATAAATCTCCAGATTATATCAAAATACATGTCTAGAGCAAACCAGGAACAACCAGTGCTGGTTCTAGTACAATACGAAAAACAGCATACCACTCTCAGTGGATGGCATGCACCTTGAATACATATCCTGATAATTTCTAGTACAATACCTGAACATCAATATTGATACCTTCATGATAAATCTCAAAAGCATTTATTGAATTACATGAGAGCAAACCAAGAACAGGTGCTGGTAATCTCACCTCAGCTCCTAACCATTAATTTTACCTCTCAAGGAAGCCCAGGTAACAGCCACATGCACATAAACCCAATCATACAGGCTGTCACAGAGCGAGTACCACGAAACTCTCCATCTCCTCTTGAACAAGAATGTACAGAAGACCACCCAGAGACCCATCACATATCCAGAGCCCATGGCGAGGAAAAAGAAAACCATGCCGTCACTTGCATCTCCATGGTTTCCTCCTGGAATTGGCTCGGGCTGTGACGAACAATTTACAGAGAGAGGAGGACCGCAGAGGCCGGGGTTGCCAATATAAATAGATGTTGGGTCTTCGAGTGTTTGCAGTTGATTTCCAGTTGGTATCTTTCCTCTCAGATTGTTGTAAGAAAGGTTCAGGCGACTCAGTGACGTGAGAGCTGATAAGCTTGAAGGGATTTCACCAGACAAACCGTTGTGCGATAGGTCGAGTGACTCCACTTGCATTAAGGCACCAACATTCTCAGGGATTTTTTCATTGAAGTTGTTCCATGACAAGTTCAGGTTCTTCAATTCCATAAGAGTGCCGATTTCTTCAGGAACCTCTCCGGTAAGACTATTACAAGATAAATCAAGATTCACCATATATATGATTTCTCCTGTATATAGTCTCTCTTGACCTTTCGTGAGTATCGTGAAATTTTCTGTATAGTCAATTGCTCGATTTGCATCACTTCCTCCTTGAGTAGTTAATGCATTCTCAAGAACAAAAAAGTTGTCGCTTGTTTGTGTCATGCTTGTCCAATTAACAATAGATCTCGGTATGCTCCCTGATATATTATTGTAGGCAAGGTCCAAATACTGAAGATCAACAAGCTTCGTAAGCTCGACTGGAATGTGACCACGAAACATATTGGATCTCAGTCGTAAGAATGACAAGGATGATAGCTTCTCCCCAATCCATGGTGGTAAAGCCCCAGAGAATCGATTATGTCCGAGATCAAGAAAGATGAGTCGTGGACATTTCCGGAGAAGTGAAGGAAATTCACCAGAGAGGTTGTTGTTTCTGAAGCTTAGATTAACGATGGTCAGATCTGTCGTGTTTGTGCTGGACTCATTGACTGAGCAATCGGTAATTGATCCATTGAGGTTATTTCTTGATATATCTAATGACTTCAACGATCGTAACTTGCACAAAGAAGATGGAATGGCCCCAGAGATCATGTTGTTATATAGAAAAAGTGTTTCAAGACCTGGCGCTCCAAAGTCTAATGGTAGTGGCCCAACTAGATTGTTACGACTGAGATCCAGGTCGGTTAGATTGATAGGAAGTTTAGGTATTGTACCACCAAGCTGGTTAGAACTGAAATCCATATCTATTCCTCTCATAAATTCCATCGTTGATGGGAGCACTCCTGTAATCTGATTATTTCGAATATTCAGATACTCTACAGAGGAAGCTGCTATCCAAAACCAATCTGGTACCATGTCATTTATGCTTGTGTTTGATATATCAAGATTCTGCAAGTTCTTTTGCCATCTAAGCCATGTTGGAAATTTAGGCCCTAGATGGCATGACCCAAGTTGAATCATTGTTAGACTGAAAGGAGGAACCCAAGTTGGACTCACTGTGATAGCAATGGAGTTGTCTGACAATGTCAATTCCTTCAACATAGCTAGACGTGATAAATGGCTTTCATGCATGAACCCATCCAGGTTATTAGAGTTAAGCACCAACCTCGTTAGCTGCTTGAGCTCTCCTATCCACACCGGGACATGACCAGTGAGTTTGTTCTCAGAAAGATCCAGCCAGCTCAGGTTTCTCAAGGGCTCTACTAGTCTAGTCGGCAGGCTTCCAGTCAAATTGCTTTCTGGTAGATACAACTTCTGTAGTTTACTCTTTGAACAACTGGGTAATCGGTTGAATAATTCTGTTATACTCCCGTTGATATTGTTCGAGTAACAATTTAATCTCTCCAAATTACATAGGTTCTTCAAATTGGATGGTATCATGCCCACAAGGTTATTATCTGCTAAATTAAGCTCCCCAATGGAGGTCATATTACCTATCTCATCTGGAAACGGGCCATAGAAACCATTGCCCGAGATATCTAGATTCTTGAGGCTAGTTAAATCCCAAAACCAGTTGGGTGTGCTACGTTTATGGAACTTGTTTTCGGAGAGGTCAAGTGTTTCAAGAGATGTCAGGTTTGAGAGCAGAAGAGAATCAGGGCTACTTCTAAGCTGGCAATCGGAAAGATGAAGAACTTTCAGAATTGAAAGCATGTTCACCACCGGAAGCCAGCGAACAATAGTACTGAGGTTCACCCCAGTCATATCCAGGTGCTCAAGGGAAGTTAACTGTGACAACCAGGTGATATCGGTGGAATATGTGCCACTATGGAAAGAAGAATCAACACTCACGTATGAGTGGGTGTCAAGATTTAGGTACTCTAAGTTGGAGAGATTACCCAGCTGCGGTGGTATCCTTCCAGTGAACCGTGACCACGACAGGTCGAGATATCTCAGCTGATGGAGAGAACCCATGAACTCTGGTATTTGCATCTTGTCAAACCCATTGTAGCTGAGGTCGAGATACCGAAGATGATGTAAACCAAGCAACGAGGAACTTATGTTGCCTGCTAGTACCTGCCTGCTCTTATTGCCGGTTCTGTAACCTGGGCCTCGGAGATCGAGCCTGACAACATGGCTGGTTCTGTTGCTGCAGTAGACGCCCTTCCATCGGCAGCAGTCATCACCCTTCCATGATGGAAGGAGGTTGGTAGGGTCTGATAGACCTGCCTTGAAGGCGAGAAGGGCAGACCTCTCACCGGCAATACAGCTGGTGACCGTATTATTTGGACGCACGGCAGATGTGTCCTCTGTGGTGCTCTTGGCTTGAGTAAGCAAGAGCAAGGCTATGGCTATCTGGATGCAGGCTAGTTGGAGCGTGTCCATGTCTGCTTTTGCCGTGAGTATGTGTTCTTCTTGGTGTAGGATACGCCATGGTATACATACATGATATATATGTAATCAAACTCTTGGTGTTGCCTGCCAAGATAGAAGTCGCTGGTTGCTGTTTAATTAAAGCAGCCGGAGAGTGAAGTTGAGGGAGCAGACCAATGATGGCGTGCGGGCTTTGTATCCATGCTCATGGAGTTTCTCCCTTGTTTGTTTTGGGATTTGAGGTAGCAGCGCACACCAATAGGGGCTTGCAGGCTCGGGATTTCATTAAAGCAGCTGGAGAGTGAAGTTGCATATAATTAATCAGAGCAGTTTGTTCGTAATGAAGAAAAATATGCACAATGTTTTGGTTAGTAGCGATCCTAATTGTAAATATTCTAGGAATTATATAATGTATATCTACGATGTTGATGTGTGCTCTTATAAAAAACAGCTGATGGATTCCATTGGTCACTAACAAGTTAGCTCTGGCGTCGATGTTTATGTTAGCTCTGGTGGCACACTAACAAGGACTCTGGGGCTTGGAATTCAAAGCCACTGGTCAGCAATGTGAAGCTGGGTGCAGCTACGAGTGCTTGACTTCTACGTATAATATTTGGGATGTGAATGATGAATCCCACTACTAAGGTCCAAATTAAGTTTGATCAGAAAGAAGTTCCAACCTTGGGACGTCTGGCGAAGCCAATCCCCATCCATCTGTGTGGGTAAATGATGAATTCCCATCCATCTGTGTAAATTTATGTAGCTCACGGAAAGCAAAGTTTGCATCCGTTGTGAACTGAGAAGAAAAACGATGGGTGTTCGTTGCCTGGAGAACTAGCCTGTGTGCTGCTCCTCTGTTTTTTCTCACGGCCATTTGCTCGAGCAGCTTGCGTGCGTGTGTGCGTTCGCCGGTAACACGGCGAGAGAGCGAGGCTCTTGCCAACAAAGGAATGGTGGAGGACGGAGATGACCTTGTGATCTCGAGGCCGATGGCGCCGGTGACGAGGACAGAAGACGCCGTCGAGCGGGCTAGCGGCTACCCCCCTCGCGACGGCAACCTGTTCCAGAGCCGCCATCCTCCTTCCGCCCCACCCCTACCGGGCTTGATCGCCGCCTTGGGCCCTCCGCCCCCACTCCCCGCTGTCGCCGGCTATGTCTGAACTCTGAACCGCAATGCGAAATGTTCTGAATCCATCTCTTCGTATTCTTGTTCAAGGAAACAACTGAATGTTGGTTATCTGTTGGCCCCAAATATTTACGTGAGGATATACAAATAAAACTTCTGAAACGAGTACAGTGGATGATGTACAATACATATGAATGATCCATGTCATTTACATTAAATCTGAAAAAAAAGAGTAAGCACCTGATGCGCCACCTGCGTCTAACCAGCTTCACTCCTGTACCTTCAACAGTACATCTAGCTTTAGACTCGGATTTTAAGTAAAGGCAAGACAACTTCAGAGCTCCAAACTGAATATGGCCGGAGGAAATAGTCTCAGTAGTTTCACATATACTGACTTCAGCAAAATATTATGTACTGGAGTATCATCTGAATGTAGTATCGAAAGATACATCCTTGTGAAGTAGCACTAGCAAGTTTACATAAGTTTCTCATTCACACAGTTAATTTCACATTCCTAAGCTATTCTATTAGGATTTTGGAACATGCTACTGACTTAATTTTTGTGACTGGTGCTGGTGCATATAAAAAAAATTCTGACAAAAATGTCTTTGATCCAAGGCTGTGACACCAAACAATACAACATTGATTCGGCTTGGGCCCAAGTGACAGATCTTGATGGGCTTGGGCCCATACCGGTTCAACAATTACCTTCTTCTTGAATGCAGCCAATATGCCTATGTCGGTTTCTAGAGCAGATTTTCCAGAGCCTCCTTCATCAGAAGCAGATGCATCATTATCGACCAACAGAAGCTTCCAGAGCAATTTTCAGGTTCTAGGACAGAATTAAAGAAAACTAACAAGCGAATATCTACAGAATACATGCTCCCAGTGCATATATAATAGCATGTGCATTTACACAAAATGAAGGAACCTGTGCCAGATGTGGGTCAACTCAAATTCATAAAAATCATACTCCCAAAACGCAGTAAACACAAATATGTTGCTTCTATAAGGCAGACAACTGACATGGCCATTGCCGAAGGGGGAGATACAGTTGGACAATTCAACGATGGTTAGGCTCAACCAAATTCTCCAAGATGGCTGAAGCTTTGAAATACTAATCAAGCGAGCTGCATATGTCATCTATAAATAAAATGTGGGACGTGAGTATGACAACCATCCAACAGTTAAAAGCAGCAGTAACTAAAAAACGGAGACCACCTCCTTCCGCGGAGACATTGATCAGAGCAAAAAGGGACTTCAACATTGTCGGGTTCTTCTCATCTATTGCCCTGCAAATCCAACATTTTTCAGGCCAGATCCAAGTTATCATCATCATCTTTCCATCACCGATTTCATCCTTCTGTTAGTCATAAAAAGAAAAGCACTGAAAGCACATATAAAACACATCATATGCCAACATCAGTCGATCGCATGCACCTAGAATACATACACATGTGCATGATTAGTTCCAGTATAATACACTAGAACATTGATTCATACATTCATGATAAATCTTCAGAGTATTAAATTACATTTCCGCAGCAATCCAAGAACCAATGCTGGTTCTAGTACAATACGAGAAACAACATGCAAACAATGCATTACATATCCTGAATAGTTCTAGTACAATACACTCGAACATCGATTGGTACATTCATGATATATCTCATCAAAAGCATTTACTGAATTACATGAGACCAAACCAAGAATAACTGCTGGTAATATCATCTCAGCTCCTACCCATTAATTGTACCTCTCAAGGAAGCCCAGGTAATAGCCACTTGCACATGAACCCAATCATACAGGCTGTCACAGAGCGAGTACCACGAAACTCTCCATCTCCTCTTGAACAAGAAGGTACAGAAGACTACCCAGAGACCCATCACATATCCAGAGCCCATGGCGAGGAAAAACGAAACCAAGCCATCGCTTGCATCTCCGTGGTTTTCTCCTGGAATTGGCTCCGGCTGTGACGAACAATTTACAGAGAGAGGAGGACCGCAGAGGCCGGGGTTGCCAATATAAATATAGGCCGGGTCTTCGAGTGTTTGCAGTTGATTTCCAGTCGGTACTTTCCCCCTCAGGTTGTTGTAGGACAGGTTCAGGCGACTCAATGATGTGAGAGTCGATAAGCTTGAAGGGATTTCACCGGACAAATCATTGTGTGATAGGTCAAGTGACTCCACCTGCATTAAGGCGCCAATATTCTCAGGGATTTTTCCGTTGAAGTTGTTCCATGATAAGTTCAGGCTCTTCAATGCTACAAGAGCGCTGATTTCTTAAGGGATCTCTCCCATAAGACTATTACAGGATAAATCAAGATTCACCATATATATGATTTCTCCTGTATATAATCTCTCTTGACCTTTCGTGAGTACTGTTAAATTCTCAGTATAGTCAACTAGTTCATTGCCAGCAGAATATACTCTAGAAGTGAATGCATCCCGAAGATCATCATTGTCTCTTGTTTGTGTCATGCCTGTACAATTAATAATAGATCTCGGTATGCTCCCTGAAATATTGTTGTAGCCAAGGTCCAAGTATTGAAGATTAACAAGCTCGGTAAGCTCGACTGGAATTTGCCATGAAACATATTGGATCTCAGTCATAAGAATGACAAAGATGATAGCTTCTCCCCAATCCATGCTGGTAAAGCCCCAGAGAATTGATTATTTCCGAGATCAAGAAAGATGAGTTGTGGACATTTCTGGAGAAGTGAAGGAAATTCACCAGATAGGTTGTTGTTTCTCAAGCTTAGGTTAACGATGCTCAGAGTCAGATCTGTCATGTTTGTGCTGGACTTGTTGACTAGGCAATCGGTAATTGATCCATTGAGGTTATTACTTGATAGATCTAACAACGACAATGATCGCAATCTGCACAAAGAAGATGGAATGGCCCCAGAGATCAAGTTGTTATATAGAACAAGTCTTTTAAGCCCTGGCGCTCAAAAGTCTAATGGTAGTGGCCCAACTAGATTGTTCCGACTGAAATCCAGGTCAGTTAGATTGATGGGAAGTTTAGGTATTGGACCACCAAGCTGGTTAGAACTGAAATCCATTTCTATTCCTCTCATAAATTCCTTTGTTGATGGGAGCAGTCCTGTAATCTTATTATTTCGGATATTGAGATACACTGCTGAGGAAGCTGCTATCCAAAACCAATCTGGTACCATGTCATTTATGCTTGTGTTTGATATATCAAGACTCATTACGGGTGTTTGCCATTTAAGCCACATTGGGAATTTAGGCCCTAGCTGACAGGACCGAAGTTCAATCCAATTTAGGCTGAAAGGAGGGACCCAAGTTGGACTCAGTGTGATGGCAATGGAGTTGTATGACAATATCAAATCCTCTAACATGGCTAGACGTGATAAATGCCCTTCATGCATGACCCCGTCCAGGTTATTAGAGCTAACGTCCAACATCGTTAGCTGTGTGAGCTATCCTATCCACACCGTCCAGGTGACCAGTGAGTTTGTTATAACTGAGATCCAGCCAGCCCAGGTTTCTCAAGGGCTCTACTAGCGACGGGGGAGGGCGACCAGATCCCGTCGAGCGCCCCCCTCCTCCTCCTCTTCCCCTGCTCCGCCGCCGCCAGAGGGCACCGGTCGGGCAAAGGCGGCGGCGGGGCGCTGGCGTCCTCTTGCTCAACGGGGCTGCGCGGGCGTGCTTCTTCGGGCCGGAGCATCGCGCGGCGGTGGGCGCGACGGTGCGGTGTTGTGCGGGTGTGGCGGCCCCGCGTTCTGGCGGCGGCGGCGCGCTGGTGCAGCCTGCGTGGCGGACACTGTCGACGGCGGGGCATGCCCGGGCTTCATCGGCCAGATCCGACTCGTCTCGCGCCCGGCAGCAGGACCGTGCCCGTCTCGCGCCCGGCAGCAGGATCTGACTCGTCTGGCGCCCGTCTGCAGGACCGAGCTCGTCTCGCACCCGGCAGCAGGAAGGGTCGATGGTGGCCAGGTTTGGCCGGACTTCGGGTCTCGACGCTGGGGACTGCTCAGGAGTGCGAAAGGCAGTTCCTTTCAATTCATCTCTTTGGTTGGGGTAGCGGTGGGCCACGGGTGAGGTGGCGTCAAGGTCATGGATGCTGGGGCGGCCGCCCTGGTGGTGGTGTCGCGGTGCTCCTGGGCAAAGCCCGTGACTTGGTGCTGCCTGGTGGCCATGGCCGTGTGGGCGGCGTGGTAGCCAGGTTGCGGCGTTCGGTGGTGGTGAATATTGGTCGGGGTGAAAACCTGTTCTATCTTCGGACTGACCGGCGACGGCGAAGCTCGTTCCCTTCTTGAAGGCGTCGCGGCGACTCTCGCTGCCCGGCGTGGTGCTCTGGGGGAAACTCTGATCCTTGGGTCGGGCGGTGGCGGCGCTTCGGTGTCGTAACCTTCCTGTTGGCACTGCCTTGGAGCCCACGGAGCGTCGTATGTAGCTTCTTCTCTTCGCGGTGGCGTGTTCACGGTTGAGGCCCCGGTGGCTCTTGTAGTGCTAGGGGTGGTGTTGCTGCGCTCAGCGCCTATGTATCCTGCCTTGGGTGTGTGCGTATGTGTTGGTGGCGTGTGTTGTACTGAGATGTTGGTGATCTATGCTTTATATATAAAGCGGGGCGAAAGCCTTTTTCGGTAAAAAGGACTTCAATTTTCTCTTCATAGTACGGTCTGGGTTCTTCTCAATTATTGCTCTTGCCAGGCCAGAACAAAATCAGAATCACCTTCATTCTTGCCATCACCGGTTTCGACCTCCTTATCTTTGCCATTTGAGTTTTGCCCGAGGTATCAATATTTACCATTGAATTATTATAAAAAGAAATACACCAACAACAGAAAGCACATAGAAAACACATCATATATACAAACCTCAGTTGATGGCATGCACCTAAAATTCATACAGTGCACCTAGAATGCATACATGTGCATGATTTGTTCCAGTACAATACACTGGAATATCAATTGACACATTCATGATAAATCTCCAGATTATATCATACTACATATCTAGAGCAAACCAAGGACCACCAGTGCTGGTTCTAGTACAATACGAAAAACAGCATACCAATCTCAGTCCATGGCATGTACCTTGAATACATATCCCGAATAGTTCTACCACAATAAACCTGAACACTGATTTATACATTCATGATAAATCTCAAAAGCATATACTGAATTACATGAGAGCAAACCAAGAACCAGTGATGGTTATCTCATCTCAGCTTCTACCCATTAATTTTAGCTCTCACGGAAGTCCAGGTAACAGCCACTTGCACATAAACCCAATCATACAGGCTGTCACAGAGCGAGTACCACGAAACTCTCCATCTCCTCTTGAACAAGAAGGTACAGAAGACCACCCAGAGACCCATCACATATCCAGAGCCCATGGCAAGGAAAAACGAAACCAAGTCGCCGCTTGCATCTCCGTGGTTTTCTCCTGGAATTGGCTCATGCTGTGACAAACAATTTACAGAGAGAGGTGGACCGCAGAGGCCGGGGTTGCCAATATAAATAGATGCTGGGTCTTCGAGTGTTTGCAGTTGATTTCCAGTCGGTATTCTCCCCCTCAGGCTGTTGTAGGACAGGTTCAGGCGACTCAATGATGTGAGAGTCGATAAGCTTGAAGGGATTTCATCGGACAAATCATTGTGTGATAGGTCAAGTGACTCCACCTGCATTAAGGCGCCAATATTCTCAGGGATTTTTCCATTGAAGTTGTTCCATGATAAGTTCAGGCTCTTCAATGCTACAAGAGCACTGATTTCTTCAGGGATCTCTCCCATAAGACTATTACAGGATAAATCAAGATTCACCATATATATGATTTCTCCTGTATATAATCTCTCTTGACCTTTCGTGAGTACTGTTAAATTCTCAGTATAGTCAACTAGGTCACTGCCAGCAGAATATACTCCAGAAGTGAATGCATCCCGAAGATCATCATTGTCTTTTGTTTGTGTCATGCCTCTACAATTAATAATAGATCTCGGTATGCTCCCTGAAATATTGTTGTAGCCAAGGTCCAAGTATTGAAGATTAACAAGCTCCGTAAGCTCGTCTGGAATGTGACCATAAAACATATTGGATCTCAGTCGTAAGAATGACAAAGATGATAGCTTCTCCCCAATCCATGCTGGTAAAGCCCCAGAGAATTGTTTATGTCCGAGATCAAGAAAGATGAGTTGTGGACATTTCTGGAGAAGTGAAGGAAATTCACCAGAGAGGTTGTTGTTTCTGAAGCTTAGATTAACAATGCTCAG
The DNA here is from genome assembly GCF_002162155.2 of Triticum dicoccoides. NCBI lineage: Eukaryota > Viridiplantae > Streptophyta > Magnoliopsida > Poales > Poaceae > Triticum > Triticum dicoccoides. The sequence continues at coordinate 43,320,763 of NC_041391.1, read as the reverse complement.
ATCTGTCATGTTTGTGCTGGACTCATTGACTGGGCAATCAGTAATTGATCCATTTAGGTTATTAATTGATAGATCTAACAACCACAATGATCGCAATCTGCACAATGAAGATGGAATGGCCCCAGAGATCATGTTGTTATATAGAACAAGTGTTTCAAGCCCTGGAGCTCCAAAGTCTAATGGTAGTGGCCCAACTAGATTGTTCCGACTAAGATCCAGTTTGGTTAGAGTGATGGGAAGCTTAGGTATTGGACCACCAAGCTGGTTTGAACTGAAATCCATTTCTTCTGCTCTCATAAATTCTATTGTTGATGGTAGGAATCCTGTAATCTGATTATTTCGGATATTCAGAGACATTACTGAGGAAACTGCTGTCCAAAACCAATCCGGTATTATATCGTTTATGCTTGTGTTTGATATATCAAGACTCATTACGTGTGTTTGCCATCTAAGCCACATTGGGAATTTTGGCCCTAGCTGACAGGACCGAAGTCCAATTATTCCTAGACTGAAAGGAGGAACCCAAGTTGGGCTCACTGTGATGGCTATGGAGTTGTCTGACAATCTCAATTCCTGTAACATATCTAGACGTGATAAATGACCTTCATGTATGACCCTGTCCAGGTTGTTAGCTGTTTGAGCTCTCCTGTCCACACCGGGACATGACCAGTGAGTTTGTTGTGGTGTAGATCCAGCGAGCTCAGGTTGCTTAATCTTTCTACTGCTGTAGTTGGTAGGCTTCCAGTCAGATTGTTGTCCGACAGAGACAAGTCTTGTAGTTTATTCTGTGAACAGTTTGGTAATCGGCGGAATAACTCTGCTATACTCCCGTTGATATTGTTCACAGAAAAATCTAATGTCTCCAAATTACATAGGTTCTTCATATTGGATGGTATCATGCCTACAAGGTTATTATATGATAAATCAAGCTCCACAATGGAGGTCATATTACCTATCCCATCTGGAAACGGGCCATAGAAACCATTGCTCGAGATATCTAGAGAATCAGGGCTAATTCTAAGCTGGCAATGGCGAAGGCGAAGAACTTTCAGATTTGGAAGCATGTTCAACACGGGAAGCCAGTGAACAATTTTACTGAGGTTCACCCCAGTCATATCCAGGTGCTCAAGGGAAGTTAACCATGACAACCAGGTGATATCAGTGGAATATGTGCCTCTATGGAAAGAAGAATCAACACTCATGTATGAGTAGGTCTCAAGATTTAGGTACTGCAAGTTGGAGAGATTACCCAGCTGCGGTGGTATCCTCCCAATGAACCGTGACCCCGATAGGTCGAGATATCTCAGCTGATGGAGAGAACCCATGAACTCCGGTATTTGTATCTTGTCAAACCCATTGTCGCTGAGGTCGAGATACCGAAGATGATGTAAACCAAGCAACGAGGAGCTTATGTTGCCTGCTAGTGCCTGCTCGTTTCTGTGGAGATCGAGCCTGACAACATGGCCGGTTCTGTTGCTGCAGTAGACGCCCTTCCATCGGCAGCAGTCATTGCCCTTCCATGATGAAAGGACGTTGCCAGGATCTGATAGGCCTGCCCTGAAGGCAAGAAGGGCAGACTTCTCACCGGCAACACAGCTGGGGATCGCATCGTTTGGATGCAGGGCAGATGTGCTGCCCTCTGTGGTGCTCTTGGCTCGAGTGAACAAGAGTAAGGCTATGGCTATTTGGATGCAGGAGAAGTGAAGTGTGTCCATGGGAGATTTTTGCATGAACATGTGTGGTCTTCTTTTCTCCCGGGGCAGGTATATATGTTCTTCTTGAGATAGCAGACCAATGAGGACTTTGGGGCTTGGAATTTCATGGAAGGCGCTGGAGAGTGGAGCTGAGCGCAGTTTTTTCCACAACTAGTCGCCTTGAGGGTCGTCCAATCATGACTTGGAAGTCGCTGCTGGAGTGGAGGGTGGAGCGTCAATTGACAACGGTGTGAAGCTACGTGCAGTTTTTCCACAGCTAGTTAGCCTGAGGGTCCTTTACTAGTGTCCAAGGACCATGAATTATTGGGAATGAAAATACAATGTAAATATTCTAAGAATTCTTACAGAATAAGTGGTGAAAGAAAGAAATCCCGCCGTCCCATCTAGGTCCCAAATTAAAGATTGATGTGAAAGAAAGAAATCCGGTCCAAGAAGAAATCCCAATCTCGTCCATCTCCCGCAAGAATGGGGGAGCTGAATGGGGGAGGGGAATGTGGAAGGAGGCGACCTTGCGATCTGGAGGCTGGCGGCGCCGGTGACGAGGCCGGAGACGCCGGCGAGCGGATCCGCTGGAAGAACTCCCCGAGACGCGCCTCCTTCATGCTCCCCTGCCGCGGCTACTCTGCTGGCGCAGGTCGCCGGGCATGTCGGAGTGAGCAGAGTAGGCAGACCACACCGTGGGGATGAAGATCTAATCCGTGCCCGTGCTGTCTTTTCTTTTTTCTTTTTTACGTAAGGAATGTAATTAATATGAGGCGTGGTTAGAACTAGAAGTGGCGGGACCCGCTCCCGCTCCGGCGAGCCGCCGGCAAGCGCCCCCTCCTCTCCATCCCTTCTCCTCACCGCCGACAGGGCGCGCCGCCGGGGCAAAGCCCAGTCGGCGTCAACGGCGGCGGGAGCTTCTCTCCCACGGCTGGCGGGCTCTCGCGGGCGGGCAACTCCAGCAGGTGGCTGCGCGCTGGCGGCGGGGCATGGCGGCACTGCCATGGGCGTCAGCGGCGGGGTCACGCGTGTGCCACGCGCCCACGGCTCCTGGTGGCGGCATGGGGGGCCGCTCGCTGCGTGCCCGTGGTGGCCCTCGTGGCTCGATCTGGTGCGGCAAGATCGGGCTGCCGGCACCTCGGGTGGCACTGGGCTCCCCACCGCCCGCGGTGGCGGCACCTGGCCCAGGCGTCCCTCCGGTGGCTGGTGCTGGCTCCGGCTGGGTCCTCCCGTGCTTTGGGTCGGCGCAGTGGTGGTAGCTCGTGGGGGTTGCACGGGTCGTCGGCAGGGGCGCGACACGGTGTTTGCTGCTAGACGACAGGGTGAGGGTGGCGGTTGCGATCTCCCTTCTCCTGGGTATAGGTCGGCAGCGAGCGGCGCCGCTTGTCAAGGTGGCTACGACCTACGGTTTGTGCTCGGGCGAACCTGATATGGGCCCGAGGCAGATCGGAGCTTGTGCTACTCCGGGTAGGTGAGGTTGGGTGCGGTCCGAATGGTGCTCGCGGGCGGTGTGGTGGTGGCTCGGCGGCGGGGATGGCCGGTGGTGACGGGGCGACAGCGCGGGCCTGTGCCGCAGATCAGGTGCAGGCGGCGGCCATGGTGGCTCGTGGCGTGGGTGCGTGCCCGGCGGCTTCAACGCTTGGAGCTCGACGGACGGCGCGGGTTGGGCAGTGGCCTGGTGTGGCTGCTGCTCCGGCCATTGGTGGATCCACGGCAGCTTTGCAGATCGGCTGTGGAGGCGGCTGGCTTGTTCCGGTGGCGGCTCGTCCGTAGGCGGCTTGTGTCAGTCTTCGACCCCTCTCCTCATCATCGGGCGCTACTTTCGTCCAAGGGTTGGCCCTCCCGCAGCTGCGGTCCATCGCCCGTCTCGCGCCTGGTAGTAGGACGGATCGATGGAGGCCAGTTTTTGGCCGGCCTATTGGGTCTCGGCGTTGGGGCCGCCCAGGGATGCGAAAGGCGGATCCTTTCCGCTTGTCTCTTTGGTTGGGGTAGCGGCTTGTCTCGGGTGAGATGATGTCTAGGTCTTGGATGCTGGCGCGACGGTCTTGGTGGTGGTACCACGGTGCTCATAGGCAGAGCCCGTGGCGCGATGCTGCCTGGTGGCCATGGCCGCGTGGGCGGTGTGTTCCCCGAGGTGTGGCGTTCGGTGGCGGTGAGTATTGGCCTGTGTGAAAACCTGATCTATCTTCGGACGGAGCGGCGGCGGCGAAGCTCGTTCCCTTCTTGAAGGCGTCGTCACGGCTTTCATTGCCCGCGTGTTGCTCCAGGGGAAACTCTGATCATCGGGTCGGGCGGTGGCGACGCTCTAGTGTCGTAACCTTCTTGAAGGCGCCGCCTTGGAGCCCACAGTTCGTCGTATGTGGCTTCATCTCATCGCGGTGACGTTCATGATTGACGTCCTCCAGTTGCTCTTGTAGTGCTAGGGGTGGTGTTGCTGCGTTCAGCGTCAATGTATCCTGCCTTGGGTGTGTGCGCTTATTTTGATGGCGTGCGTTTGTATCGAATTGTGGATGATCATTGCTTTATATATAACAGGGCGAAAGCCTTTTTCGGTAATGCATTAATATCACAAAGATATCAATTACACCTGTCATCTCTATCAACGAAATGTCTCAAAGATATACAAATATACACAGCCAAAAAACAGAAGAAAAAACACTTCATCCCGATGATTGACGAATCTAGCACGGAAATGAAGGGTATGCTCGAAACATCAAGTTTCTAAGTCTAATTAGCAAATGCATTGCAATTTACGCGTTAAACACCTCAGTATAATTGTCAAGTAATATGTTTAGCTGAAGGGTGTGGTGTGGTCTCAGTCAAGTGATATACTACCTCCGTTCTGATTTATTAGTCTCCTTTCTATTCTGTGTTAAATTTTGACTTTAAATTTAATTGACAAAATGTTAATGCATGTAAAAAAATAATATAATTGGAAATTATGTTCAAATACAAATCCAACGATATAAATTTTTCTGACATCCATTAATATTTTATTAATTAAATCTCTAGTCAAAATTTGGCACAAAATACAAAAAGGCTTATAAACCAGGACAGAGGTAGTAGTATAAGAAGAAAAAAGAAAAAGCTGAAAAGAAAAATTGTGTACGAATCTTCATGGAGGATCAAAGGAATATAGTGCCTACTGAGGCATAACGAAGTCTCAATTAACTGGGACTTAGCAAAACTGTTAGCTGAAATAAGAGTTCTGGAGGGTAGGCTTAAGCCTATTGAAGCCCAATAGTAGAATCGCCACTGCCGGTGATCAATCACTAGCATCAGCAGTATTCTAATCACCATCAAAGATAACACCCAGATTACAAAAAAGATTCCAAAACAACGCCTTCAAGAAGAATACGATGCACAAGCGTTGTCGTTGCCCGATCAAAGATCTTAGGTTTTCACCTTGAAGAAATCCGAATTCACACAAAAAAACAATGCTTTCAACAAGATCAATACCAAATACAACCAATAAAAGACAGACTTGAATTTTCATGATGGGAATCGAGACTCGGTACTTGAGGAGCACCATAAAAAAATGTAGTCCTCGAGTGTTGTCGCCCCCACTTGTCGAGGCTGTTGATGCAAGTCAGCAGACATCTAGCACACAGTTTTCATCGCATCCAATACATCCTTCCACCAAAGTTTTAAGATCTTCAATGGCAACCGCCATAACTTTCTTCACCTCTATCAATGTCTTAGGAATCTTAACTTAGACATGTCCCATGACACTGGTAAAAAGTGAAGCTTCACCCCGCCCTCTTGGGGCTGTGCTGGCTGATAATATGAGCGTGCACGACCGGAATTTTTTCAATCTAGATATCAAGGGCAACATATGCCAATCCATATGAATCTTCGACGGAAAGATATGAACTCGTCAACGGCCAGATACAAGAGGTCGACCTCCCATAGAAAGAGGACTTGGCGAAAGAAGAGCGATAGGGCCAAACCACCACCACCGCGCCACTAACTCCACCAGCCGACGACCACTGCGGAGCCGGTCGGCCGCGACCCACGCCGCCCTCAGCGCGCCTCGCTCAAGCAGCCAGATCGGCGCGTCCGCTGTCCGGCGACTCCGACCGCCCAGCGGCACACCACCTTGACGTGCGACACGCCGCCATCATGCTGCCGTTGCTGATGAGCTCCGGCGCGCCGCCACGCTGCTGCGCGCGTCGCGGGCGCTGCATCCAGGCCTGTCCGCCTCGTACCGCGCCAGAGGCCTCACGCAAGGAGACGAGACCACCCCACTGTCGCCAGCGCCGACTGGGCTTCGCCTGGCCGCGCATGCTGGCGGCGACGAGGAAGGGAAGAGAGGAGGAGGTGGATCCCCGACGACAGCGACTTGTTTACCTCGGTGACGCGCGTGGGGAGCATCGCAGGAGCAATCCGTTTTTCGCGGCCTTTGGCGAGAAGACTAGTCTTCCCGTGCTGTCTCTCTTCTCTGAATGATTCCTTGTCAGCTCTTCCCTGGTTATCTGACAAAGACAGCAGAACACCATGACATACTATTTCCCGTTTTCCAGTTTGCTCCATTAACGAGCTGAAAAGCTGGAGAGGAAAAGCTGGAGACTGCACGAAGCCGGCTGCATGTTGGGCAGACTGAGCCCAACTCCAACGCGCGATTTCAAACGGACGTCCGGTTCATCCGCTTTTCGTCGGTTTGAGGTAGAAAAATGGACACGGCCATCCGTTTGCGGTCGTACATCGCTCCTAACCGGCACCGCAATCCCAAAACGTCCGCGTGTTTTGGACTTGCATTTGTGCCCAAAGGAAAACCCAAATATACTTGCAAATAATACGAAAACATAAACATAGACATTAAAAAGGCCACACGGCCGCAGTACCCACATTCACCGTAGTTCATAATAACTAAATTAAACTTAATAAAAGACTTCAAAACTAGATAAAAATGGTCGCCGGTGAGGCCACCGTCGTCTCCAGGAGCCTCCCTTCTACGCGTCGTCATCGCTGGTGAGGTCGACGTACGGAGGTGGATGCCAAAGGTGGGCAGGCGGCCCCTAGTAGACCGGATGCACTGGCGGCGCATGCACCATCTCCTCCTGCGGCTCCTGCTCTGGTGACCACGGCGGTGTGGCTGCCCATGGGCCGCCACCCACCGCGTCAGCCATCTCGGCACCGTGCACTCCCAGCTCCACCACTGGCCCACCAGGCAAGGTCCAGCTCCGTGATGCCCACGTCACTGGCCGCAGAGAGGGCCAGCGCGGTTTTCCAGGCCCTTCGCTTGTCCTGTCTGTTCATGGAGTCCTCCATGACACGCCTCATGAGTCGGGCCTCCTCCTCGGTCATGGGCGGCGACGGTGGCAGGGACGGGGACGGAGAAGGAGAAGGCGCTGGCGTGATGCCACGCACACGCCTACGGCCCCGCGTTTTGGGAGGGCTGCTAGCGTGAGAAGAACGTGGTCACCGCGGGCTCGGAGGACGATCGGCAAAAAAGATTGCCATCATTGGTCGTGCTCATCCCGGAGCCACGTATCCCACAATGGCGAACCTACGGCGTACCCGGGGTCGTCCAGCAGATCCGGCGGCAGGTGGGAGCGGCGTCGGTTGATCTCCTGGAGGCGGGCGCGACCGCTGACGGGCACCGGAGGGATGGGCACCCGGTTGGCGGAGTGATGCTAGTTGTTTGGCAAGTGGACATCTCCCCACGACAATGGCGTCGCCGTCCCCCAGTAGCGCTGGTAGACGTCGACGTGAATGTATGGTCGGTCCCGATGCCCGGCCGGCGGCGGTGCGATCGGGAAAGCAGGCGGAGCAGGTGGTGCGAGTGGATCGGATTAGCTGGACCTGTGGCGGCCAGAGGAGGAGCCGTCCTCGTGGTCGTGCTTCCCCTTGATCCAATGTCAGCCCATGGCGCCGGCGGGGAGGTGGGCGAGTGGGGGTGCGGAGGCGCTACCTAGGGTTCGCTCTTGTCGGTGCTCGAGGAGGCAGGCCAGCAGGGAAGTGGAAGCTATGGACGGGCCAGTCCACGACTTCCAATTTATGGCCTGGCCTCCAATTTAAGAAGGATGACAACTGCAGGATGTGTGGCTGACAGTCGGTGCCCGCCGCTCGTGCACATTTAGTTTGGGCGGTGGAGGTAGTTGGGCGTGTGCGAGCGGTAAAACGTCCTACCCTGTTGGGACGACGTGTCCATGTTATATAGTAGGGGAGCCAAAACCCTAGATGGCTTACATGCGGTTGAGAAGAAGAGATAAGGGAGAATCTAGGATACAACTTGAGAGAGAAGAAAAGGAGGAGATGGTTACAAGAATATCTCATACAAGCTACCTCCTAGCCATATCTCTATATCCCGAACATATACCGCATATGTATGGTGTTTGACACCCCTCCTTAATCACAACTTCATTAGGTTGAGATTATGTTTAAAATCTTCAAAGCTTCTGATAGGCAGGGCTTTAGTAAACCCATCTGCAACTTGATCTCTGGAGTGAATGAACCGAATATCAAGTTGTTTCCGTGCAACTCTTTCTCTGACAAAGTGAAAATCTATCTCTATGTGCTTTGTTCTGGCATGAAAAACTGGATTTGCAGATAAGTAGGTAGCACCAAGGTTATCACACCACAAGCATGGAGCTTGAGAACTTTGCATACCAAGTTCTTTTAGCATTGATTGAACCCATATGGTTTCAGCTGTAGCATTTGCTAATGCCTTGTACTCTGCCTATGTGCTAGACCGAGACACGGTGGCATGTTTCCTTGCACACCATGAAATCAAGTTAGGTCCAAAGAATATTGCAAATCCACCAGTGGAGCGCCTGTCATCCAGACAACCTGCCCAGTCAGAATCAGAGAAAGCACTAACAAGAGTTGAGGATGACTTGCTGAAATTAAGGCCAATGCTCAAAGTGTGTTTGACATATCTAACAATGCGTTTTGCAGCAGTCCAATGCACAGTAGTAGGAGCATGCAGAAACTGACACACCTTGTTGACAACAAAAGAAATATCAGGCCTTGTTAGGGTCAAGTACTGTAGTGCACCTACTAAACTCTTGTACTTCGTACTATCCTCTTGATTCAAGAGTTGTCCTTCTGTGAGAGATAGTTTTTCTGATCTAGATAAAGGAGTAAAGGAGGGTTTACAACTTTGCAGACCTGCCTTTTTCACCAAATCAGTTGCATATTTCTCTTGAGAGAGATGAAGTCCATCCTTGTGTTTCTTCACTTCAATCCCAAGGAAAAAAAATGCAAATCTCCAAGATCTTTGAGAGCAAATTCTGCACTTACATCCTTCAACAGTGATGCAATGGCCTCACTAGATGAACTTGTAACAATGATATCATCAACATATATAAGAACAAATATGCATGTATTGAGTTTATTGTAGATGAACAGTGAGGTATCTGACTTGGAAGGGACAAAACCAAGTGATTGCATCTTGTGACTAATACAGGAGTACCATGCCCGTGGGGCTTGCTTCAAGCCATAAAGTGCTTTATAAAGTTTGCAAACAAATGAGGGATTAGATTTGCTCTCAAACCCAGGAGGTTGTTTCATGTACACCTCTTCTTCCAGAACACCATGGAGAAACGCGTTCTGTACATGTAGCTGTCTGAGACTCCATCCCCTAGACACAACAATAGAGAGAACAAGTCGAACAGTGGCAACTTTTACAACAGGACTGAAGGTCTCCTCACAATCAATACCATATCTCTGTTTAAACCCTTTTGCAACAAGCCTAGCTTTGTATCTATCAACAGTTCCATCAGATTTTCTTTTAACTCTGAACACCCACTTGCAATCTATAAGATTTTTACCTTATTGTGGGTGAACCAAATGCCATGTCTTATTTTTCTTTAGTGCCACATATTCTTCCATCATTGCTTTTCTCCACCTTTCATCTCCGAATGCCTCATCCAGAGTCCTTGGTTCAGCTTGTTCATCTATAGAGAAAACTAGGCCATATGTACTTATATGTTTATAATTAAGGGGTTGAGTTACACCTTTTTGCAACCGTGTGAGTCGCCGAGATTGCACCATAGAATCAGCCGGTGCAGAGGATTCGGAGCCACGCACAGGAGTTCCTGGTGCAGGCGATCCCGAGGTAGATCCGCCCGGTACCCGCGTTGGATCTTTTGTGTCTCCAGCACGTAACAGCGAGGTTGTATCTGCCGCAGAAGATCCTTGGTGGCCGACCGGCTCATTATGAGTGCATGATTGCGCGGGGCCACGCGGATCAGCACCGAAACCCGTGCCCACCTGGCTGGATGGGTCAGCGCTGGACCCCACGTCGGTCGGCCGCGTCTGGGCGCGCCGCTTGTAGCAGCACGGTTTGTCGAGGAAGCGCGGACCGCCCGAGCCACCAGGACGTCGCCACGTGGAGTCTGGCGATTGGAGCGGAGCCGGCGTGGGGCTGCTGCCACCCGAGAGCTGGCGCGTGGCGTGCGCGAAGCCGCGTGAGCCCGCTTGAGTAGCAGGTTCCGCTGCTGTCGGGTCTGGCGCATCTGCCAGCGCTGATCCCGGCGCAGATATTCTGCACTGCTGATTCGGCAGCGATCCCGAGGAGGATCTGTTTCCCAAATCTGGACACAGCAAATATGGCACTTGGGGGCCAATTTCTTTATCATTTTGCCTGATTTCTTCATCATTTTGCTCGTTGTTTGTTCCTACAACATCAGTAGAGGACCCATGTGCACCATTAGGAGGGTTAGTCAGCATTGAATCATCACAAGTATTTCCCCCTTGATCAAGGCCGGGGAGGTGAGACGGTAGGAGAAGAATTTCATTGCGAAGTAATGCACCAGCGTTGGGATGAAGATCAGCAAAAAGAAACTTTGTTTCGTCAAAAACAACATCACGGGATATATAAACACACCCTGTGGACACATAGGCATTTTGCACCTTTGTGTTGAGCGCTATACCCAAGAAACACACATTGCTTTGAGCGAAGCATAAGTTTGCGTTGATTATATGGACGAAGATTTGGCCAACATGCACACCCAAAAACACGAAGAGACGTGTAGTCAGGTTTGGTGTGGAGTAGCCTTTCTACTGGAGTTTCATTATTGATAACACGACTAGGAAGCATGTTAATGATGTGAACGGCAGTGAGAAAAGCTTCATCCCAGAATTTTAGAGGCATGGAGGCGCCGGCTAAAAGAGCTAAACCGACCTCAACAATGTGCCTGTGCTTGCGTTCGGCAGAACCGTTCTGTTGGTGAGCGTGGGGGCATGACACATGGTGAGAGATGCCGAGAGTTTGAAAGAAAGAATTTAATTTCTCATACTCTCTTCCCCAGTCTGATTGGACAGCAAGTATCTTGCACTCAAACTGGCGTTCAACGAGTGCTTGGAAATTTTTAAAGACTTGAAAAACATCGGATCTTTTCTTGAGAAGATAAATCCAAAAGAATTTACTATAGTCATCAATGAAGCTCACATAGTACGTATGTCTACCAACTGAGTTGGGGGCAGGACCCCAAACATCTGGAAAAAAATTAATTGCAACGGTTTGGTAGAAACGCTAGTAGAAATAGGATAGGGTAACTGATGACTTTTAGCTTGTTGACAGGAATCACAAATAGTTTCAATGTTGTGCTCACCAACAAACGGGAGCTTATTCTTTCTAAGCAATTTTTCAACTAAAGAAAAAGAAGCATGTCCTAGACGATCATGCCATCGTGTGGATGAAAGCTTGATAGCACCACAAGCTTGTTTATTCAGTCTCCTAAGCTCCGGAATCAACGGATAGAGTCCACGAACACATCTACCTTGATAGAGAATGCTCTTCGTCGCCTGATCCTTGATCAAAAAGAAATAAGGGTGAAATTCAAGGAAGACATGATTATCAAGGGCAATTCTATGGACAGAAATGAGACTCTTGTCGGCATTTGGAACATGCAAAATTTTCCTAAGATGGATTTTACGAGAAGGGGTACTAAAACCTTCACCACTAGCTGTGTGGATTTGGTCCTTGCCGCGGTATTTCTCCTTCATCGTCACCTTCTCGAGCTCGTTGGTGATGTGGTTGGTGGCGCCGCTGTCGACGTACCAGTTGGTGTCGATTCTGTAGGAGCCATCTACAGCCGGCGCCACCTTGTCATCGTCTTTAGAGGAATCGTTGTCCTCTTCATAGCGGTACCAGCAATCTTTTGCTGTGTGCCCCAACTTGCCACATATCTGGCAGCGAGGGGCATCAGGTCGTGCACGAGGGTTTCCGCCACCGCGGCGAGTTCTGCTGTTGGAGGGAGCACGCCCGCCACTGCGGGAGTTGGAGCCGCCACCGTTTCCGCCTCCACTGGACCTCCCCCTGCCATGGGAGAAGCCGCCGCGCTGAGAGGAGCCACCACGACCGCGAGAGGCCGAGTTCGCGGAGGACTTGAAGCCGCCACCGCTGGACCCGTGGAAGTGCACCATCCGCTGATCAAAGTTGGAGATCATAGCGAAAAGCTCGTCGATGGTGACGGGGGTTACGCGAGCATCCAGAGCAGATATCAGAGGATGGTAGTCAGCATCGAGCCCGTGGATGATGTAGGAGATGAGCTCATCGTCGAGGATCGCCTTGCCCGCTGCGGCCAGCTCATCGGCGTAGCCATGCATGGTGGCGAAGTAGGAGGCGACGAAGAGGTTGCCCTTCTGCGCGTTGATGAGAGAAGTTCGGATGTTGTTGATGCGACTCGCCGATTGCGACGAGTACATGCCGGCGAGCGTCGTCCAGAGCACGCCCGCAGTGGTGACCGCGGTCACCATGAGGAGCACCTCCTTTGTGAGGTTGCCCAGCAGGTAGCCAAGGACCTGTTGGTCCTTCCCGAACCAGATTGGGTGGAGAGGGTTGGGCGTTGAAGTCTCCTTGCCTTCCTTGGTGGTGACGAGGAGCTTTGTCGGCTCCGGCTGGGTGCCGTCGACGTAGCCGAAGACCCTGGCGCCACGCAGTTGGGGTATGATCTGCGTGCGCCACAGCACGTAGTTCGTGCGGGATAGCTTCTCGGTGACCTGGCCATTGAGACTAGCCGGGAAGGAAGCGCCGGAGGAGGAAGACATGATGGCTTCGACACAGGTGGTTCTGGTAGCCAGATGAGTTGAAGAAGAGGGGCTCTGATTACCATGTGCGAGCGGTAAAACGTCCTGCCCTGTTGGGGGCGACGTGTCCATGTTATATAGTAGGGGAGCCAAAACTCTAGATGGCTTACGTGCGGTTGAGAAGAAGAGATAAGGGAGAATCTAGGATACAACTTGAGAGAGAAGAAAAGGAGGAGATGGTTACAAGAATATCTCATACAAACTACCTCCTAGCCATATATCTATATCCCGAATATATACCGCATATGTATGGTGTTTGACAGGGCGGCCGCCACGCGTCCCCGAGGCGGACGACCGGCAAGCGTGTGCCCGTCCGTTCAGCGTCCGTGTGGATGCAAACCGAGCGCATGGTTGCGCCGAAAATGGGGCGGGCCAGACATGCCAAACGGACAAAAATTACGGATGCGGCGCGTTTTGGACGGCCTGCTTTGTCCGTCATGGTCTAAACATACAACCGCGGACCATTTGGGGGTGCCTGTTGGAGTTGGCCTGATGGTGCACGAACGCATATGCCTTTGTCCGAGGAACACAAGGAGGATTAAACTTCAGGAAGGAATTTGGTAGTAACTGATATAACCAGAGAAGATGTAAGTTGAGCAGACACGAAAACTAAAAAAGTTCGCTCGGGCTGGAAACGGGAGAGACCACTAACACGGTCATTACCACAAGGGGGACACAGTTCGACAAGTCGACAATGGTCAGGCTCAGCCAAATAATCCAAGAGAGCTGAAGCTTTGAAGTAGTAATGAAGCAACCCGTATGAAATCTGTAAATCGGATATATGCAGGAGTAACAAACAAAACAGAGATCACCTTCCATTGTATTGTCTGGTCTCTTCTCAACTATTGCTCTTGCAGAATCGAACGTCTTCCAGGCCAGAACAAAATCAGAATCAGCTTCATTGCCTGCCATGTTATCATCATCCTTGCCATCACCGGTTTCATCCTCCTTAACTTTGCCATTTGAGTTTTGCCCGAGGTATCAGTATTTACCATGGGGTAAAAGCACATTGAAAAAAGGACCATAAACTATATTATAAAAAGAAAAACACCAGCAACAGAAAGCACATACAAAACACATCATATATAGTTATGTAATACAAACGTCAGTCGATGGCATGGCCCTAGAATTCATACATGTGCATGATTAGTTCCAATACAATGCACCCAGAATACATATGTGTGACTAGTTCCAGTACAATACACTGGAATATCAATTGATACATTCATGATAAATCTCCAGAGTATATCAAATTACATGTCTATACCAAACCAAGAACCACAAGTGCTGGTTCTCGTACAATACGAAAAACAGCATACCAACCCCAGTCGATCGAATGCACCTTGAATACACATCCAGACTAGTTCTAGTACAATACCTGAACATTGAATGATACATTCATGATAAATCTCAAAAGCATTTATTGAATTACATGAGAGCAAACCAAGAACCAGTGATGGTCCTCTTATCTCAGCTTCTACCCATTAATTTTAGCTCTGAAGGAAGTCCAGGTAACAGCCACTTGTACATAAACCCAATCATACAGGCTGTCACAGAGCGAGTACCATGAAACTCTCCATCTCCTCTTGAACAAGAAGGTACAGAATACCACCCAGAGAGCCATCACATATCCAGAGCCCATGGCGAGCAAAAACGAAACCAAGTTGTCACTTGCATCTCCGTGGTTTTCTCCTGTAATAGGCTCGGGCTGTGACGAACAATTTACAGAGAGAGGAGGACCGCAGAGGCCGGGGTTGCCAATATAAATATAGGCCGGATCTTCGAGTGTTTGTAGTTGATTTCCAGTTGGTATCTTTCCTCTCAGATGGTTGTAGGACAGGTTCAGGCGACTCAATGACGTGAGGGCCGATAAGCTTGAAGGGATTTCACCAGACAAACCGTTGTGCGATAGGTCGAGTGACTCCACTTGCATTAAGGCACCAACATTCTCAGGGATTTTTCCATTGAAGTTGTTCCATGATAAGTTCAGGCTCTTCAATGCTACAAGAGCGCTAATTTCTTCAGGGATCTCCCCCATAAGACTATTACAGGATAAATCAAGATTCACCATATATATGATTTCTCCTGTATATAGCCTCTCTTGACCTTTCGTGAGTATCGTGAAATTCTCAACATAGACAAATACTAGTCTGTCACCATCCTCTCTTTCAAAAGTTAACGCATTCTGAAGATAATCAAAGTTGTCTCTTGTTTGTGTCATGCCTGTACAATTAACAATAGATCTTGGTATGCTCCCTGATATATTATTGTAGGCAAGGTCCAGATATTGAAGATCAACAAGCTTCGTAAGCTCGACTGGAATTTGACCATGAAACTTATTGCATCTCAGTTGTAAGAATGACAAAGATGGTAGCTTCTCCCCGATCCATGCTGGTAAAGTCCCAACGAATTGATTATGTCCGAGATCAAGAAAGATGAGTTGTGGACATTTCTGGAGAAGTGAAGGAAATTCACCAGAGAGGTTGTTGTTTCTCAAGCTTAGATTAACGATGCTCAGATCTGTCATGTCTGTGCTGGACTTGTTGACTAGGCAATCGGTAATTGATCCATTGAGGTTATTTCTTGATAGACCTAAGAACCTCAATTTTCGCAATCTGCACAATGAAGATGGAATGGCCCCAGAGATCATGTTGTTATATAGAAACAGTGTTCTAAGCCCTGGAGCTCCAAAGTCTAATGGTAGTGGCCCAACAAGATTGTTCCGACTGAGATCCAGGTGGGTTAGATTGATGGGAAGTTTAGGTATTGGACCACCAAGCTGGTTAGAACTGAAATCCATATTTGTTGCTCTCATACATTCCATTGTTGATGGAAGCACTCCTGTAATCTGATTATTTTGAATATTTAGGGAATATTCTACTGAGGAAGTTGCTATCCAAAACCAACCTGGTACCATGTCATTTATGCTTGTGTTTGATATGTCAAGACTCATTACGGGTGTTTGCCATTTAAGCCACATTGGGAATTTAGGCCCTAGCTGAGAGGACCGAAGTCCAATCAAATTTAGCCTGAAAGGAGGAACCCAAGTTGGACTCACTGTGATGGCTATGGAGTTGCCTGACAATGTCAATTCCTCTAACATAGCTAGACGTGATAAATGGCTTTCATGCATAACCCCGTCCAGGTTATTAGAGCTAAGGTCCAACGCAGTTAGCTGTGTGAGCTCTCCTATCCACACCGGCACATGACTAGTGAGTTTGTTATCACTGAGATCCATCCAGCTCAGGTTTCTCAAGGGCTCTACTAGTGTAGTCGGCAGGCTTCCAGTCAGATTGCTATATGGTAGAAACAACTTCTGTAGTTTATTCCGTGAACAGTTGGGTAATCGATGGAATAACTCTTCTATACTCCCGTTGATATTGTTCGAGTAACAAGATAATCTTTCCAAATTACATAGATTCTTGAAGCTGGATGATATCATGCCCACAAGGTTATTATATGATAAATCAAGTTCCACAATGGAGGTCATATTACCTATCTCGTCCGGAAACGGGCCATAGAAACCATTAGATGAGATATCTAGATACTTTAGGCTAGTTAAATCCCGAAACCAGTTGGGCGTGCTATGCTTATGGAAGTCGTTGCCTGCGAGATCTAATGTTTCAAGAGATGTCAGGTTTGAGAGCAAAAGAGAATCAGGGGCAGTTCTAAGCTCGCAAAAGGGAAGACAAAGAACTTTCAAAGTTGGAAGCATGTTCATAACCGGAAGGCAGTGAACAATTGTGCTGAGGTTCACCCCAGACATATCTAGGTGCTCAAGGGAAGTTAACCGTGACAACCAGGTGATATCAGTGGAATATGTGTATGAGTCGGTATCAAGATTTAGGTACTGTAAGTTGGAGAGATTACCGAGCTGCGGTGGTATCCTTCCAATGAACTGTGAGCTTGATAGGTCGAGATATCTCAGCTGATGGAGAGAACCCATGAACTCCGGTATTTGTATCTTGTCAAACCCATTGTAGCTGAGGTCGAGATAGCGTAGATGATGTAAACTAAGCAATGAGGAGCTTATGTTGCCTGCTAGCACCTCCCTATTCTCACCATAACTTCCGTAATTAGGGCCTCGGAGATCGAGCCTGACAGCATGGCCAGTAGACGCCGTTCCATCGGCAGCAGTCATCACCCTTCCATGACGAAAGGAGGTTGCCAGGGTCTGATAGACCTGCCCTGAAGGCAAGAAGGGCAGATCTCTCACCGGAACACAGCTGGCGATCACATCGTTTGGATGCAGGGCAGATGTGTCCTCTGTCAGTGGCGGAGCTTAGTGCAAGGCTGAGGGGGCCGTGGCCCCCTAGCGTTAGGCAAAACAGTGAAGAAAAATTACTGTGCAGGGATTAGATAAGGAAAAGATCAATCTTTGCCCTCTTAATTGTTCATGTTTTGGCTTTTGGCCCCTCCTGAGATTCCTGCCTAGCTCTGCCACTGTCCTCTGTGGTGCTCTTGGCTTGAGTGAACAAGAGCAAGGCTATGGCTATTTGGATGCAGGAGAGTCGAAGCGTGTCCATGGGTGCTTTTGCCATGGATGTATGATCTTCTTCTTCTTCCTCCTTCTGAGGGTTGTACATATGTTTTTCTTGGTGCATCACACCCCGTGTATGTGTGATATATATGTAATTCCAACTCCTGGTGCCACCTCGACTAGAAAAAAAGAGAACAATTCTTGGTGTCCTGACTGTTGAATTTTCAACGATGGTTAATTGCTTACAGTGACATCTGAGGTGAAATTTCTTATGATTTATTGTCGTTTATAGACAGGAACATGACCTGTGCTACGTGTAAACGTTAACACAAGTCATTTGCACGATAAGGTCACTGGTCGCTATTCTGCTTTTGCCTTGTTCATGGGGTTCCCTCTGTTATACGGTTGGGAACCAGAGGTAGCAGACCGACCAGGTCTTCCTGAAGCTTGGAATTTAATTGCAGCCACTGGAGAGTGGAGTGGTGCCAGGGATTGACAGCAACCGGCCTGAAGCTCGATATGCCGTTCTTCTACAGCTATTTTTGACGTGCTCGATGGTCCAAGAACGTTACTCTACAAGATTCATGCTGGGTGTATTTTCACTCACCCACAACCCCCTTCCCCTCCCCTCTCGTCCTATCAATATCTAGATTAATTACATTATGCTTTGGTTAAAACTAATCTTCAATGTGAAGAAATATCTGAAGTAGCTGTAGTTCTGGACCATGAATATGTTGGGAATGAAAAATAGAAGCATAATGTTTAAGTTACCAGTAATCCCAAATGTAAATAGTCTAAGAATAGTAGTATAATTTATATGTATAAAAATAATGTTCAGTATGTGCTTATAAAATAGTTAATGTCCAAACTAAGATGGATCTGAAAGAAGTTCCAACATTGTCCCGTCCATCTGCTCGGGCAAGGGACGGAGGAAGGAGATGACCTAGCGATCTGGAGGCCGGTGACGAGGACGGACGGAGACGACGTCCAGCGGGCTGGCGAGGTGGCTGGCGGCGATCTGGTGGAAGAACTCCCCCACGACCCCAGCACCCCCTTCCCGCCGCCTCGGCCCTCCTCGCCGGCGCCGGCAACAAGGGAATGAATCCGCGTCTGTGAAGTGGGGACGGAGACCTGTACTTCTGTAACCTATGGACTGACGGCCCCTGCTTGTGCTTCTCTGCATTATTCGTTCTGAACTAGCAATATATCTTATCTTATCTGACAGAAAAACAGAACACCCTGTGTTCAGAAGATGATACTCACTCCGGTGACTCCACTTGCACTATTCTCAAGGATTTTTCCTGTTTCGTGATAAGTTCAGGCCCTTCAATGCAACGAGAGTGCTCATTTCCTTACGAATCTCTCCAGTAAGATTATTACAGCATAAATCAAGATTCACCGTATATACGATTTCTCTTTTATATAATCTCTCTCGACCTTTCGTGGGTACTGTGAAGTTCCTAGCATATATATAGTTAACTAGTTCATGGTCAATAAACCCAGAACTAAAAGTGGATGCAGACTGAAGATTGATTATCAGTGTAGTCTCTTGTTTGTGTCACAACTTTGCAATCAACAATAGATCTCGGTATGCTCCCTGATGTATTGTGGTAAGCAAGGTCCAAATATTGATGATGAACAAGCTTCATAAGCTCGGCTGGAATGTGACCATAAAACATATTGGATCTCAGTCGTCAAAATGACAAAGACAATAGCTTATCCACAATACGTTATGACGGTTATTTCTTGTTTCTTTGTTTGTTGTGTTAATAATATGTAAACAACTCTTGTGTGTTATTAACTCTTCTAAGTTGCACCTAGATAGCGAACCAACCTGTGGTTGGATAGTTAGAGGGACAGTCCCGTCGACGACGAGGCGCCTATAATAACTTCGTAAATTTCAAGATGATATATCGGCTCAGTCTGTCGAAGATGCTAATAGGGTAGGGTGTGCGTGAGTGCGTTCATGAGATGAGTGTATGCGCGTATATATATGAGTGTTCCAAAAAACAAGTTGCACCTAGATACATCTCGAAGCAAGCAATTGAACTCTTTTGTATAATTTCTTTGTCTCATCTCCAAATCCCCATTCCGCAGCTGTCACAGATGTATGAGATGATCTACTAGAATAAATTCCACACCTAGTCAAAGAGACCCATCAAACACGTCAACATAATAATAATAAAAAAGAGACCCATCAAGATCCATGTTGCGTTTTCTTTGGTAGCATACTAGTCACAACCTGCATATCTAAGGTTAACTATTCATATGTGACTGACGCAGTCAAGGACGCTTGATGGTCACTACTAAAATCTTTTTATTTCTCGTACGTTTGTGTGTCTTATGTCCACTTGAGATCCAAGCCCCATCTCAAATTTAAAGGGCTCGTTCTATAGGACTAGGAGGCGTATCTACCCTTCCACCTTGGTTAATAGAGGCCTCGTTGTTTCCTTAAAATACAAAATAATAGTACTGTAAAACATAAAAGCCCTTTTGATCCTTGTGCACAAATCAATGAAAAAAAAATCCTTGGTTTCTAATTAAACTTAACTAGCACAAAAATACATTCACTACCGTGGGTATCGTGATGACAACAAATACTCTTCTTCTAAGCTGTATTGTCTGCTCACCTCCTCCGTGCTCTTACCCGGAACAACTGCATAACTAGGGGCAGCCATCTCATACATCTTAAAATTTTCGTTGGCTACTCGAAGGCTCTCGAGTGTCATCTCGACTTGCCTCATGGTTGGCCGGTGGTCTCCTTCCATCCTCACGCATGTCGCTGCCAACATAGCTACCTCTTCAACTTCCTTGCCCCCTTCAACCACAATCTGAGGATCTAGCACACGGACTAGACCGCCTGTTGCGAGCAAGGTAGTGAAATATGCGACAAGGCTTTCCTCCTCCGGCGACCGAAATGAGCATGGTTTTTTTCTGGTGAGCAGCTCCATGAGGAGAACACCAAAGCTGTAAACGTCGCTCTTCTAGGTAAGCCGTCCCGAATAGTAGTACATAGGGTCTAAGTACCCGAATGTCCCTTGGATGGCGGTTGCATTCCCTGTTTGATCGACCGGAATGCACCTTGAAGCTCCAAAATCTGATACCTTTGCTACAAGATTGCCATCTATCAAAATGTTCTGAGACTTGATGTCCCTGTGGACCATAGGGATTGACACGGCCGAGTGAAGGTACGCGAGAGCTCTTGCCGTCTCCGTTGCAATTCTCAGACGATCCACCCATGGTAACGATGCTTTAGGTTATTCAGCATGAAGATGATGGTAAAGAGTCCCATTGGGGATGAATTCGTACACTAGCAATGGTACCTCCGTCTTGAGGCAGCACCCAAAGAGCTTCACCATGTTTCGATGGTTGATCTGAGAGAGGATGGCTACCTCATTGATGAACTCGTCGATCTCCCTCTGGATCGCGACCTTAGACTTCTGGATCGCCACGACATGCAGGTCTGACATGATCCCTTTGTACACCGTGCCATGCCCTCCCCCACCGATCTCGCGTGCTTTGTCGAAATTGTTTGTGGCCTTCTCCAACTCCACCAAGGGGATGATCATCCTCTCCGTGATGTCCGCTTTTTGTGACACCAATTGCTGCAAGAGATACCCCCTGTTTTGCTTGAAGAACTTCTGCTTCAACATTTTTGCCCTCCGATGCTTCATCTTCCGGGTCAAAAAAAGGCACCAAGCACCATGAGTAGAAGGCCAGCGCCGCTGCCCATTCCTATGCCCGCACTTAAACCTGAAAAATATATGAGAGAAAACGTCTACTATCTTATTAGTATACCAGATACTAATGGCGCACCTGTGGCATACTAATGGCGCACCTGTGGTGGTGGTCCATTAGTATACCAGATACTAATGGCGCACCTGTAGTGCACCATTAGTAGCCAAAACAGGTGCGTCATTAGTAGGCATTTTCCTAGTAGTGTGATTGCCTTGGACAAATAATTTTCTCGTAGCAAAAAGCTCTCTACTAATATTTACTTTATTTGCATCTTTACGTAAACAGCCCCTAGTTTTTATTTACGCGTTTTTTATTATCTTGCAAACCTATCCAACAACACCTACAAAGTACTTCTAGTTTCATACTTGTTCTAGGTAAAGCGAACTCAAGCGTGCGTAGAGTCGTATCAGTGGCCGATAGGACTTGAGAGAGTATTTGTTCTACCTTTAGCTCCTCGTTGTGTTCGACACTCTTACTTATCGAAAGAGGCTACAACTATCCCGTATACTTGCGGGTTATCAGTCCCCTTTGTATTCTGTGTTAAATTTTGACTTTAAATTTAACTAACAAAATGTTAATGCATGTCATAAGAAATAATATAAATGGAAACTATGTTCAAATACAAATCCAACGATATAATATTTGGTGACTTGCATTAATATTTTATTTGTTAAATATCTAGTCAAAATTTGAACAAAATACAAAGAGGACTTATAAACCAGGACGGAGGTTGTAGTATAAGAAGAAGAAAAAAAACTGAAAAGAAAATTAGTGTACGAATCTTCATGGAGGATGAAAGGAATATATAGTCTGCTGAGACATGACGAAGTCTCAGTTGACTGAGACTTAGCAAAACTGTTAGCTGAAATAAGATTTCTGAAGGGTAGGCTTAAGCCTGAAGCCTCCTAGTAGAATCGCCACTACCGGTAATCAAGCATCAGCAGTGTTCTAATCACCACCAAAGACAACACCCAGATTACAAAAAAGGTTCCAAAACAACGCCTTCAAGAAGAATACAATGCACAAGCATTGTCGTTGCCCGATCGAAGATCTTAGGTTTTCATCCTGAAGAAAGTCCGAATTCACACAAAAAAACAATGCTTTCAACAAGATTAATATCAAGTACAACCAATAAAAGACATACCTTGAATTTTCACGATGGGAATCGAGACTCAGTACTTGAGGAGCACCACTAAAAAATGTAGTCCTCGAATATTGTTGCCCCTACTTGTCGAGGCTGCTGACGCAAGTCACCGGACATCTATCACACATATTTCATCGCATCCAATACATCCTTCCACCAAAGCTTCAAGACCTTCAGTTGCAATCGCCATGAATTTCTCCACCTCTATCAATGTCTTACGAATCTTAACTTAGACATGTCCTATGACACTGGTAAAAAGTGAAGCTTCACCCGCCGTCTTAGGGTTGTGCTGGCTGATAAAATGAGCGCGCATGGCCGGAACTTTTTCAATCTAGATATCCAAGGGCAACATATACCAATCCGTATAAATCTTTGATGGAAAGATCGAAACTCATCAGCGGCCAGATACAAGCGGTCGACCTCCGATAGAAAGAGGACTTGGCGGAAGAAGAGCGATATGGCCAAACCACCACTATCGCGCCACTAACTCCACCAGCCGACGGCCACGGCAAGCGGTTGGAATGTGACCATAAAACATATTGGATCTCAGTCGTAAAAATGACAAAGACAGTAGCTTATCCCCAATACATTATTACGGTTATTTCTTGTTTTTTTGTTTGTTGTGTTAATAATATGTCAACAACTCTTGTATATTATTAACTCTTCTAAGTTGTACCTAGATAGCGAACCAACCTGTGGTTGGATGGTTAGAGGGACAGTCCCGTCGACGACGAGGCGCCTATGATGACTTCGTAAATTTCAAGATGATATGCTGACTGAGTCCGTCGAAGATGCTAATAGGATAGGGTGTGCGTGTGTGCATTCATTGGGATGAGTGTATGCACGTATATATGAGCGCTTGCGTCTATACTGTGTTCGAAAAAACAAATTGCACCTAGATACATCTCGAAGCAAACAATTGAACTCTTTTGTATAATTTCTTTGTGTCATCCCCAAATTCCCATTCCACAGCTAGCTGTCACGGATGCATGATCTACTAGCATAAATTCCACACCTAGTCAAAGAGACCCATCAAACACGTCAACATAATAATAATAATAATAATAATAATAATAATAATAATAATAATAATAATAATAATAATAATAATAATAAATTCCACACCTAGTCAAAGAAACCCATCAAGATCGGTGTTGTATTTTCTTTGGTAGCACACTAGTCACAACCTGCATACCTAAGGTTAGCTATTCATATGTGTTGACTGACCCAGTCAAGGACGCTTGATAGTCACTACTAAAATCTTTTTCTTTCTTATACATTTGTGTGTCTTATGTCCACTTCAGATCCGAGCCCCATCTCAAATTTAAAGGGCTGGTTCTATAGGAATTGGAAGCGCATCTACCCTTCCACTTTTGGTGTGTATGACTTGGTTAACAGAGGCTCCTTAAAATACAAAAAATAGTAAAACATACAAGCCCTTTGATCCTTGTGTACAAATCAATGAAAAAATAAGGTATGTCTAGGGCACATCTAAGTGACTCAATCAAACTAGAAAGAAAAGGAAAAAGATAAAAGAAAATGCTTGCACGAATCTTAGCGTAAAATCAATGGCATATGATTTAGATGTGCAATACTTACACTAGTAGAAAAGGGACCAATGGTCCAGGCCGGTCCAGCCCATTAGTCCCGGTTCAATCCAGAACCGGGACCAATGGGGGCATCGGACCCGGTTCGTGAGGCCCGGGGGCCGGCCGGGCCACGTGGGCCATTGGTCCCGGTTCGTCTGGACCTATTGGTCCCGGTTGGTGGGACGAACCGGGACCAATGGGCCTCGCTCCTGGCCCAACAACATTGGTCCCGGTTGGTGGCTTGAACCGGGACCAAAGGCTGCTTTTTTAGTACAGTTAATCACAACTATTTTTTGCTTCTATTCATTTCTGAGTAGTTTTCTATATAGTTTTTTTTCTTTTCTATTATATTTATTCTTTTGTTTTTATTTCTGAGTTGTAATAAGTCATTAAAAATAAGCATCTATGCTATTTTTTAGTAAAGTTAATCAAAATTATTTTTTCTTCTATTTATTTCTGAGTGGTTTTTTATATAGTTTTTTTCTTTTCTGTTACATTTTTTCTTTTTATTTCTGAGTTATAATAAGTCATTAAAAATAAAAAAGAGGCGCAATGCTCGTTAATTTGCTTCAAGCATGACCAAGCATAGCACCTGTCGACCAGGCATGACTTGACAGCTCCACCAAAGCTCCGTGCAAGACGAAGCCGCTCCACCTCCTTCCTCTGACTTCCAGCCATGCTCCACAAAACAATGCTCCCAAGAGAGAAACAACACCGCAGTGCCGCCATCGTCCGGTCTGGAACACCAGATCCTAGGTTTCCCCCGGAGCAATACGAGTGGGTCAACGGTAGTCACACGATGATGTCTTCATCAAGGTAACGACATGGAACACCGCCATCGCCCGCCGTCAGCTCGGTTTTCACCGGCAACTACGTCTCCCCGACTCGCAGCTGGTGCCAGATGACGGATCCCGAGATCCGAACACCCAGCCTCAGGCCGACCACCTCTGACGGAAGAGATGACCACCATCGCCGGCTGCAACGGTCAGAACATATCTGATCTATGCTATTTTTTTAGTAAAGTTAATCAAAATTATTTTTTCTTCTATTTATTTCTGAGTGGTTTTTTATATAGTTTTTTAAGCCTTTTGGAATAGTGTCATTAAAAATAAGTCATTCAAAAGAGGCGCAATGCTCGTTAATTTCTGAATTGTAATAAGTCATTAAAAATAAAAAAGAGGCGCAATGCTCGTTAATTTGCTTCAAGCCTTTTGGAATAGTGTCAACTGCACTGCACATAGCTCTGTGCAGTCTACCGTATTCCTCAAGGCTTGAAGCTAACCAACATGCAGGAGCATTGAGCCTCTTCGTCATCGTCTCTGCACTCAGGGCTTATAAACAGCTGCGAGTGCCTCTCGCTTGGCGAGGTGGGACTAAAAAAACAGCTGAAGGAAGAATCAACAAAAAAATAGCTGCAGAAAATAAAAAAGTAGTTACACGGGACAATTGGTACCGGTTCATGGCACCAACCGGTACCAATGACACTCTTTGGTCCCGGTTCATTGGACCAACCGGGATGAATGCTCATCTTTAGTCCCGGTTGGAGCCACCAACCGGGACCAATGGTCTTCGTTTCCCGCCCTTTGCGCTGCTGAAAAGAGGCCTTTGGTCCCGGTTGGTGGCACGAACCGGGACTAAAGGAGGCATTAGTCCTGGTTGGTGCCACCAACCGGGACCAATGCTCTTGCTATATATACAGGACTTAGCAGTTTTCGCCAAAACCCATCTCTTTCTCGCCCGACGCCTCTGCTCCTCGTCACCGTCGCCGTCGAGCCCTGCCCCGCGCCGCCCCGAGCCCGCCGTCCCCGTCGCCGCCTCGAGCCCGCCGTCGTCGCCGCCCCCATCGCCGCCCGCATCACGCGCCGCCC
>NC_041391.1:43294646-43295145 GCF_002162155.2 Triticum dicoccoides | reverse complement strand
GTCGCCACCCCCGCGCCGTCGCCCCTGCCCCGCGCCGCCCCGAGCCCGCCGTCCCCGTCGTCGCCCCTGCCCCGCGCCGCCTCGACGCCGACGTGAGCATTTTTTTTAGATTCTTTTTGTAGTTCATAGATTTTGTTTGTTAGGTTAGATGTGTAGTAATTTAGATATGTAGTTCATAGATTTTTTTTGTTAGATTAGATTTTTTTGTTAGATTACATGTGTAGTAATTAATTTGTTCATATTATGTTAGATTAATTAGATTTTTTTGTTAGATTAGATATGTGTAGTAATTATTTTGTTCATATTATGTTAGATTTTTTTTCTGTTAATAGATTTTTTTTGGTGATATTATTATTAAATATGCATGTTTGGTGATATTAATGTTAATAGATTTTTTTTGGTGATATTTAGATTGTGTAATTTATTTTGTTCATAGAATTTTAATGATTTTTTTGTTCATAGTATTTAGAAAAAGGAAAAAAATAAGAAGTAGTTTATA
>NC_041391.1:43271173-43294461 GCF_002162155.2 Triticum dicoccoides | reverse complement strand
TTTGTTAGATTAGATATGTGTAGTAATTATTTTGTTCATATTATGTTAGATTTTTTTTCTGTTAATAGATTTTCTTGGTGATATTATTATTGAATATGCATGTTTGGTGATATTATTGTTAATAGATTTTTTTTGGTGATATTTAGATTGTGTAATTAATTTTGTTCATAGAATTTTAATGATTTTTTTGTTCATAGTATTTAGAAAAAGGAAAAAAATAAGAAGTAGTTTATATATAGTTGAACTAGCTAGTTGATTTAATAAACTAATTTATTTTACTATATATGGAAGTAGTTTGTTTTTAGTAAGTACTACTTATTTATTTATAGTAAGTGCTTAGTAGTTGAACTAGATAGTTGATTTAATTAATAAAACTACTTTTATTTAACTATATATAGAAGTAGTTCCCGCGTCGACGTCGGCGATGCCTATCCCGCATCCTCGTCATCGTCGACTCGGCGGTGGAGGCCTGCTTGATCAGGGCCATGTTCGGGACTGGGCTCCGCCGGGTTGGTATTGGGAGGTGGTACCTTCCGGGGGACGTAGGTTGGTGAGGAGGCAGCCCGTTGTTGACCCGATCCTTGTTTGGTGGCGGTCGCGTGGGCCAGTGACGGTGGTGAGGCATCCGGACACCGCGGAGGTGGTACGTCACCGTGTCAGCGAGGAGGACGAGCACGTCCGTCGCTACATGGTTGCATTGGAGGGGAGGTTCGACAATACCTGGCAGGTTCTTCAGGGATCTCAATGGAACTATGATCCTGTGATGGTTCCTTATCTTTGGGTGTCCACCGCCCGCGTCGATACCCGTCGGGCGCTACGGTTCTAGTTGTATTAGTGATAATATTCGACGATGTACGGACACCAAGAGTTGATGTACTTTTGCTTATAATTATTGAATGCATGCTAATTTAAATACTATACTTTATTTTATGATTTGGTTTTGCTTATTTTATGATTTGGTTTTGCTTATTGAATGCTCATATTGGATAAGTTCTCCTTCATTCCCGTGTGCTAGACAATTTGGTATAATAATGCATTCGGGAATGAAAGAGGAGCTACGTACATCGATCATCGATAGTCAACCCGTGATTAATAATAATGATCTAGTTTAATATTTGAATTATGAACATAGGTCGGAAATGTCGTACTCATCGGACGACGAAAACCGCCCGGGGGAGTGCGACTGGTGCCACGACGACCGAGGTATCTGCGACAGGTTCATTGAGCTGGACGAAGATCGGCGCTTCAGCATTAAGCTCGAGGAGACCTGCGATGTTCATACGGTACGCAACGACGACAATAGTTTTTTTCGTAATTAAGCACGACTTCAACTATTTTAACGTCTATTTTTCATCTTTTCCAATTCGACTAGCTTATCCCATGCTTTGCAAGACGCTATGTCTTGGAGAGGATGGGTTTTGAAGACCATGAAAGTTTCACACCAAAAAAATTATCCTAAGTACCCATCATGGTGTGGATTTTCAAGTAAAGTTGTACAATGCTCAGAGTGTAACCCATTTTGGTTGCAAAAATTGGATGCATTTTGCAAGATGTATGGTCTTGATGAGGGTATGGTTGTTACCATGGATCTTGGTGATCCTACAATCGAGCAAGAGAGACCATCGATTTGGGTCCGTGTGGATACACCTCCAATTCTTCCCTCATGTGAGCTAAACATAGTTATTAAGTAATTTATATTGTTTATTTCAAAATATATAGTTGACAACTTATCTCCATTGACAGCTTATTTTCATTCTTCAAAGAATGTGCGGAAGATGGTAGACAGAACGTACTACACCGATGTTGGGGAACGTTGCAGAAAATTAAAAATTTTCCTACGGTTTCACCAAGATCCATCTATGAGTTCATCTAAGAAACGAGTCATGGGAGATGCATCTATATACCACTTTGTAGATCGCGAGCGGAAGCGTTCAAAATAACGGGGTTGAAGTAGTCGTTCTCGTCGTGATCCTATCACCGGAGATCCTAGCGCCGAACGGACGGCACCTCCGCGTTCAACACACGTACGGAGCGGATGACGTCTCCTCCTTCTTGATCCAGCAAGGGGGAAGGAGAGGTTGATGATGATGGCTCCAACAGCAGCACAACAGCGTGGTGGTGGTGGAACAACAGCACTCCGGCAGGGCTTCGCCAAGCACGTGACGGAGGAGGAAGAGGTGTAGCAGGGGGAGGGAGGCGCCAGAACTTCAGGGTGCGGCTGCCCCCTCCCCCCTCCCTTTATATAGGCCCCCCAGGGGGGGCGCCGGCCCTGGGAGATCCAATCTCCCAAGGGGGGCGGCGGCCGGGGTGGAGTACCCCCCAAGCCAAGTGGGGCGCCCCCCCCCCCCACCCTAGGGTTTCAACCCTACGGGCAGGGGGTGGGCCAAGGGGGGCACACCAGCCCACTATGGGCTGGTTCCCCTCCCCACTTTGGCCCTTGGGGCCCTCCGGGATGGGTGGCCCAACCCGGTGGACCCCCGGGACCCTTCCGGTGGTCCCGGTACAATACCGGGTGACCCCGAAACTTTCCCGATGGCCGAAACATCACTTCCTATATATAATTCTTTACCTCCGGACCATTCCGGAACTCCTCGTGACGTCCGGGATCTCATCCGGAACTCCGAACAACATTCGGTATGCTGCATACTCATATTCATACAACCCTAGCGTCACCGAACCTTAAGTGTGTAGACCCTACGGGTTCGGGAGACACGTAGACATGACCGAGACGACTCTCGGGCAATAACCAACAGCGGGATCTGGATACCCATGTTGGCTCCCACATGCTCCTCAATGATCTCATCGGATGAACCACGATGTCGAGGATTCGAACAACCCCGTATACAATTCCCTTTGTCAATCGGTACGTTACATGCCCGAGACTCGATCGTCGGTATCCCAATACCTCGTTCAGTCTCGTTACCGGCAAGTCACTTTACTCGTACCGTGATGCATGATCCCATGATCAAACACTTGGTCACTTTGAGCTCATTATGATGATGCATTACCGAGTGGGCCCAGAGATACCTCTCCGTCATACGGAGTGACAAATCCCAGTCTCGATCCGTGTCAACCCAACAGACACTTTCGGAGATACCTGTAGTGCACCTTTATAGTCACCCAGTTACGTTGTGACGTTTGGTACACCCAAAGCACTCCTACGGTATCCTGGAGTTACACGATCTCATGGTCTAAGGAAAAGATACTTGACATTGACAAAGCTCTAGCAAACGAACTACACGATCTTGTGCTATGCTTAGGATTGGGTCTTGTCCATCACATCATTCTCCTAATGATGTGATCCCGTTGTCAATGACATCTAATGTCCATAGTCGGGAAATCATGACTATCTGTTGACCAATGAGCTAGTCAACTAGAGGCTCACTAGGGACATGTTATGGTCTATGTATTCACACGTGTATTACGATTTCCGGATAATACAGTTATAGCATGAATAAAAGACAATTATCATGAACAAGGAAATATAATAATAACCCTTTTATTATTGCCTCTAGGGCATATTTCCAACAGTCTCCCACTTGCACTAGAGTCAATAATCTAGTTACATTGTGATGAATCGAACACCCATAGAGTTCTGGTGTTGATCATGTTTTGCTCGCGAGAGAGGTTTAGTCAACGGATCTGCGACATTCAGATCCGTATGTACTTTGCAAATATCTATGTCTCCATCTTGAACATTTTCACGGATGGAGTTGAAACGACGCTTGATGTGCCTGGTCTTCTTGTGAAACCTGGGCTCCTTGGCAAGGGAAATAGCTCCAGTGTTGTCACAGAAGAGTTTGATCGGCCCCGACGCATTGGGTATGACTCCTAGGTCGGTGATGAACTCCTTCACCCAAATAGCTTCATGTGCTACCTCCGAGGCTGCCATGTACTCCGCTTCACATGTGGATCCCGCCATGACGCTCTGCTTGCAACTGCACCAGCTTACTGCTCCACCATTCAACATATACACGTATCCGGTTTGTGACTTAGAGTCATCCAGATCTGTGTCGAAGCTAGCATCGACGTAACCCTTTACGGCGAGCTCTTCGTCACCTCCATAAACGAGAAACATGTCCTTTGTCCTTTTCAGGTACTTCAGGATATTCTTGACCGATGTCCAGTGTTCCTTGCCGGGATTACTTTGGTACCTTCCTACCAAACTTACAGCAAGGTTTACATCAGGTCTGGTACACAGCATGGCATACATAATAGATCCTATGGCTGAAGCATAGGGGATGACACTCATCTCTTCTTTATCTTTTGCCGTGGTCGGTGACTGAGCCGAGCTCAATCTCACACCTTGCAACACAGGTAAGAACCCCTTCTTGGACTGATCCATTTTGAGCTTCTTCAAAATCCTATCAAGGTATGTGCTTTGTGAAAGACCTATGAGGCGTCTCCATCTATCTTTATAGATCTTGATGCCTAATATATAAGCAGCTTCTCCAAGGTCCTTCATTGAAAAACACTTATTCAAGTAGGCCTTAATGCTGTCCAAAAGTTCTATATCATTTCCCATCAAGAGTATGTCATCTACATATAATATGAGAAATGCTACAGAGCTCCCACTCACTTTCTTGTAAACGCAGGCTTCTCCATAAGTCTGCATAAACCCAAACGCTTTGATCATCTCATCAAAGCGAATGTTCCAACTCCGAGATGCTTGCACCAGCCCATAAATGGATCGCTGGAGCTTGCATACTTTGTCAGCGTTCTTAGGATCGACAAAACCTTCCGGCTGCATCATATACAGTTCTTCCTTAAGATGTCCATTAAGGAATGCCGTTTTGACGTCCATCTGCCATATCTCATAATCATAGTATGCGGCAATTGCTAACATGATTCGGACGGACTTCAGCTTCGCTACGGGAGAGAATGTCTCGTCGTAGTCAATCCCTTGAACTTGTCGATAACCCTTAGCGACAAGTTGAGCTTTATAGACGGTAATATTACCATCTGCGTCCGTCTTCTTCTTAAAGATCCATTTGTTTTCTATCGCTCGCCATTCATCGGGCAAGTCTGTCAAAGTCCATACTTTGTTTTCATACATGGATTCTATCTCGGATTTCATGGCTTCAAGCCATTTGTTGGAATCTGGGCCCGCCATCGCTTCTTCATAGTTCGAAGGTTCACTTTTGTCTAACAACATGATTTCCAGGACAGGGTTGCCGTACCACTCTGGTGTGGAACGTGTCCTTGTGGACCTACGAAGTTTAGTAGCAACTTGATCCGAAGTACCTTGATCGTCATCATTATTTTCCTCTTCAGTTGGTGTAGGCATCACCGGAACATTTTCCTGAGCTGCACCACTTTCCCGTTCGAGAGGTAGTACTTCATCGAGTTCTACTTTCCTCCCACTTACTTCTTTCGAGAGAAACTCTTTTTCCAGAAAGCATCCGTTCTTGGCAACAAAGATCTTGCCCTCGGATCTTAAGTAGAAGGTATACCCAACGGTTTCCTTAGGGTATCCTATGAAGACGCATTTTTCCGACTTGGGTTCGAGCTTTTCAGGTTGAAGTTTCTTGACATAAGCATCGCATCCCCAAACTTTTAGAAACGACAGCTTAGGTTTCTTCCCAAACCATAATTCATACGGTGTCGTCTCAACGGATTTAGATGGAGCCCTATTTAAAGTGAATGTACCTGTCTCTAGAGCGTATCCCCAAAATGATAGCGGTAAATCGGTAAGAGACATCATAGACCGCACCATATCCAATAGAGTGCGATTACGACGTTCGGACACACCGTTACGCTGAGGTGTTCCAGGCGGCGTGAGTTGTGAAACGATTCCACATTTCCTTAAGTGTGTACCAAATTCGTGACTTAAATATTCTCCTCCACGATCTGATTGTAGGAACTTTATTTTTCGGTCACGTTGATTCTCTACCTCATTCTGGAATTCTTTGAACTTTTCAAAGGTCTCAGACTTGTGTTTCATTAAGTAGACATACCCACATCTACTCAAGTCATCAGTGAGAGTGAGAACATAACGATATCCTCTGCGAGCCTCAATGCTCATTGGACCGCACACATCGGTATGTATGATTTCCAACAAGTTGGTTGCTCGCTCCATTGTTCCGGAGAACGGAGTCTTGGTCATTTTGCCCATGAGGCATGGTTCGCATGTGTCAAATGATTCATAATCGAGAGACTCCAAAAGTCCATTAGCATGGAGCTTCTTCATGCGCCTGACACCAATGTGACCAAGGCGGCAGTGCCACAAGTATGTGGGACTATCGTTATCAACTTTACATCTTTTGGCATTCACACTATGAATATGTGTAATATTACGCTCGAGATTCATTAAGAATAAACCATTGACCATAGGGGCATGACCATAAAACATATCTCTCATATAAATAGAACAACCATTATTCTCGGATTTAAATGAGTAGTCATCTCGTATCAAACGAGATCCAGATACAATGTTCATGCTCAAACTTGGCACCAAATAACAATTATTAAGGTTTATAACTAATCCCGTAGGTAAATGTAGAGGTAGCGTGCCGACGGCGATCACATCGACCTTGGAACCATTCCCGACGCGCATCGTCACCTCGTCCTTCGCCAGTCTCCGCTTATTCCGCAGCTCCTGCTGTGAGTTACAAATATGAGCAACGGCACCGGTATCAAATACCCAGGAGTTACTACGAGTACTGGTAAGGTACACATCAATTACATGTATATCAAATATACCTTTGGTGTTGCCGGCCTTCTTATCCGCTAAGTATTTGGGGCAGTTCCGCTTCCAGTGACCCTTCCCCTTGCAATAAAAGCACTCAGTCTCAGGCTTGGGTCCATTCGTTGACTTCTTCCCGGTAACTGACTTACCGGGCGCGGCAACATCCTTGCCATCCTTCTTGAAGTTCTTCTTGCCCTTGCCCTTCTTGAACTTAGTGGTCTTATTGACCATCAACACTTGATGTTCTTTCTTGATCTCAACCTCTGCTGACTTCAGCATTGAAAATACTTCAGGAATGGTCTTCACCATCCCCTGCATATTATAGTTCATCACAAAGCTCTTGTAGCTTGGTGGGAGCGACTAAAGGATTCTGTCAATGACCGCCTCATCTGGGAGGTTAATGTTCAGCTGGGTCATGCGGTTGTGCAACCCAGACATTTTGAGTATGTGCTCACTGACAGAACTATTTTCCTCCATCTTACAACTATAGAACTTGTCGGAGACGTCATATCTCTCGACCCGGACGTGAGCTTGGAAAACTAGTTTCAGCTCCTCGAACATCTCATATGCTCCGTGTTGCTCAAACCGCTTTTGGAGCCCAGGTTCTAAGCTGTAAAGCATGCCGCACTGAACGAGGGAGTAATCATCAGCATGAGACTGCCAAGCATTCATAATGTATTGGTTCTCTGGGACGGGAGCGTCACCTAGCGGTCCTTCTAGGACATATTATTTCCTGGCAGCTATGAGGATGATCCTCAGGTTCCGGACCCAGTCCGTATAGTTGCTGCCATCATCTTTCAGCTTGGTTTTCTCTAGGAACGCGTTGAAGTTCATGTTGACATGAGCGTTGGCCATTTGATCTACAAGACATATTTGCAAAGGTTTTAGACTAAGTTCATGATAATTAAGTTCATCTAATCAAATTATTACAATGAACTCCCACTCAGATTAGACATCCCTCTAGTCATCTAAGTGTTACACGATCCGAGTCGACTAGGCCGTGTCCGATCATCACGTGAGACGGACTAGTCATCGTCGGTGAACATCTTCATATTGATCGTATCTTCCATACGACTCGTGTTCGACCTTTCGGTCTCCGTGTTCCGAGGCCATGTCTGTACATGCTAGGCTCGTCAAGTTAACCCTAAGTGTTTTGCATGTGTAAAATTGTCTTACACCCATTGTATGTGAACGTAAGGATCTATCACACCCGATCATCACGTGGTGCTTTGAAACGACGAACTTTAGCAACGGTGCACAGTTAGGGGAGAACACTTCTTGAAATTGTTGTAAGGGATCATCTTATTTACTACTGTCGTTCTAAGTAAACAAGATGCATAACCATAATAAACATCACCTGCAATTACATAGTAGTGACATGATATGGCCAATATCATATAGCTCCATTGATCTCCATCTTCGGGGCTCCATGATCATCTTGTCACCGGCATGACACCATGATCTCCATCATCGTGTCTTCATGAAGTTGTCACGCCAACGACTACTTCTACTTCTATGGCTAACGAGTTTAGCAATAAAGTAAAGTAATTTACATGGCGTTCTTCAATGACACGCAGGTCATACAAAAATAAAGACAACTCCTATGGCTCCTGCCGGTTGTCATACTCATCGACATGCAAGTCGTGATTCCTATTACAAGAACATGATCTCATACATCACAATATATCATTCATCATTCATCACAACTTCTGGCCATATCACATCACATGTCAATTGCTGCAAAAACAAGTTAGACATCCTCTAATTGTTGTTGCATCTTTTACGTGGCTGCAATTGGGTTCTAGCAAGAACGTTTTCTTACCTACGAATAACCACAACGTGATATTGTCAACTTCTATTTACCCTTCATAAGGACCCTTTTCATCGAATCCGCTCCAATTAAAGTGGGAGAGACAGACACCCGCCAGCCACCTTATGCAACTAGTGCATGTCTGTCGGTGGAACCGGTCTCACGTAAGCGTACGTGTAAGGTTGGTCCGGGCCGCTTCATCCCACAATACCGCTGAAGCAAGATAAGACTAGTAGCGGCAAGCAAGTTGACAAGATCTACGCCCACAACAAAATTGTGTTCTACTCGTGCAATAGAGAACTACGCATAGACCTAGCTCATGATGCCACTGTTGGGGAACGTTGCAGAAAATTAAAAAATTTCCTACGGTTTCACCAAGATCCATCTATGAGTTCATCTAAGCAACGAGTCATGGGAGATGCATCTACATACCACTTTGTAGATCACGAGCGGAAGCGTTCAAAAGAACGGGGTTGAAGTAGTCGTTCTCGTCGTGATCCTATCACCGGAGATCCTAGCGCCGAACGGACGGCACCTCCGCGTTCAACACACGTACGGAGCGGATGACGTCTCCTCCTTCTTGATCCAGCAAGGGGGAAGGAGAGGTTGATGATGATGGCTCCAGCAGCAACACAACGGCATGGTGGTGGTGGAACAGCAGCACTCCGGCAGGGCTTCGCCAAGCATGTGACGGAGGAGGAAGAGGTGTAGCAGGGGGAGGGAGGCGCCAGAACTTCAGGGTGCGGCTGCCCCCTCCCCCCCTCCCTTTATATAGGCCCCCCAGGGGGGGCGCCGGCCCTAGGAGATCCAATCTCCCAAGGGGGGCGGCGGCCAAGGGGTGGAGTATCCCCCAAGCCAAGTGGGGCGCCCCCCCCCCCACCCTAGAGTTTCAACCCTAGGCGCAGGGGGTGGGCCAAGGGGGGCGCACCAGCCCACTATGGGCTGGTTCCCCTCACCACTTCGGCCCTTGGGGCCCTCTGGGATGGGTGGCCCTACCCGGTGGACCCCCGGGA
This sequence comes from Triticum dicoccoides, assembly GCF_002162155.2. Lineage (NCBI taxonomy): Eukaryota > Viridiplantae > Streptophyta > Magnoliopsida > Poales > Poaceae > Triticum > Triticum dicoccoides. The sequence goes on along the minus strand of NC_041391.1, from coordinate 43,284,950 downwards.
CCACCGGGATGGGTGGCCCAACCCAGTGGACCCCCGGGACCCTTCCGGTGGTCCCGGTACAATACCGGGTGACCCCGAAACTTTCCCGATGGCCGAAACATCACTTCCTATATATAATTCTTTACCTCCGGACCATTCCGGAACTCCTCGTGACGTCTGGGATCTCATCCGGGACTCCGAACAACATTCGGTATGCTGCATACTCATATTCATACAACCCTAGCGTCACCGAACCTTAAGTGTGTAGACCCTACGGGTTCGGGAGACACGTAGACATGACCGAGACGACTCTCGGGCAATAACCAACAGCGGGATCTGGATACCCATGTTGGCTCCCACATGCTCCTCGATAATCTCATCGGATGAACCACGATGTCGAGGATTCGAACAACCCCGTATACAATTCCCTTTGTCAATCGGTACGTTACATGCCCGAGACTCGATCGTCGGTATCCCAATACCTCGTTCAGTCTCGTTACCGGAAAGTCACTTTACTCGTACCGTGATGCATGATCCCGTGACCAAACACTTGGTCACTTTGAGCTCATTATGATGATGCATTACCGAGTGGGCCCAGAGATACCTCTCCGTCATACGGAGTGACAAATCCCAGTCTCGATTCGTGTCAACCCAATAGACACTTTTGGAGATACCTGTAGTGCACCTTTATAGTCACCCAGTTACGTTGTGACGTTTGGTACACCCAAAGCACTCCTACGGTATCCTGGAGTTACACGATCTCATGGTCTAAGGAAAAGATACTTGACATTGACAAAGCTCTAGCAAACGAACTACACGATCTTGTGCTATGCTTAGGATTGGGTCTTGTCCATCACATCATTCTCCTAATGATGTGATCCCGTTGTCAATGACATCTAATGTCCATAGTCAGGAAATCATGACTATCTGTTGACCAATGAGCTAGTCAACTAGAGGCTCACTAGGGACATGTTATGGTCTATGTATTCACACGTGTATTACGATTTCCGGATAATACAGTTATAGCATGAATAAAAGACAATTATCATGAACAAGGAAATATAATAATAACCCTTTTATTATTGCCTCTAGGGCATATTTCCAACAACCGAAGGCTCCGAATTAACTTATCAGGAGAAAAATCATCTGGTCGGATTTTGTACTGATCTTGAGAATTACAATATCTACAATCAAACTCCTCAACATTATGGTCAATACGTGCCACTAGTGCACGTGTTGAACTACGATAACTACCATGGAGATACCCTGGTAAGATTATTTTTTACTATTACAACATCCGTGCATCTTTTTGCACACTTCTAAAACTAGTACATCATTGCTAACTACGAAGTTATTACTATGTTTTTCAACAGATAATCCCGAATGATTGTGTGCCTCATCTGATGTATACGCATGGTAGCCTTCATGTTTTGAACATACTACCAGGTCGTCCTACGAATCTCAACTGTCCATACCGGGTTTCTAAAAGAAGTGGAGACATAACAATCAAAGAATGGAAAAAATGTATGGACAGTCGTAAGGAGCTTCTTGGAAGCAATAAGCAGCGAAGGGCAAGAATTGGAGACAGGATGATCGTCGTTCTTCATAATGGAGAGTCAGGGTCTATATTGTTTTATGCTATTTTACCTTAAGGGTGTTTAGGTCCTACCTGATACTGATGATCATGTGCTAAGAACAATTATGTAGGGTTGGGGGTTCGATGACTATGAGGATGATGATCGTATGACTTATTATTAATAACGAGTAGAAGTTGTTGATGCATGATTAGTAGGACTTGTTATTATATATATATATGATGATGTATGATGCAAGCATGCATGAGCATGTTATATCTACGGGTGCAATGAACATAGCAGCAGCGTTGATAAACCAAGGACGAAGATATAAGAGAGGACACTTCTCTCTATTAGCTAGCTATAATAACAACCTAAAAATAACCCCCAAAACCCCTAAAGCAGCCACTTTTGTAAAAAAAAAATTGACTTTTGGTCCCGGTTGGAGCCACCAACCGGGACCAAAGGCCCCCTGACTGGGCTCGACGCACAGGGCCACGTGGAGGCACATTGGTCCCGGTTCATGTTTGAACCGGGACTAATGGGTGGAGGCATTAGTAACGACCCATTAGTCCCGGTTCATGAACCGGGACTAAAGGCCCTTACAAACCGGGTCTAATGGGTGGTTTTCTACTAGTGTTAGAGCACGTTTAGATGTGCCTTAGGAAAACTGTAAAGAAAATCCTTGGTTTCTAATTAAACTGAACTAGCACAAAAATGCATTCACTAACGTGGGTATCTTGATGACAACAAGTACTCTTCTTCTAGGCTATATTGTCTACTCGCCTCCTCATTGCTCTTACCCATAACCATTGCATAGCTAGGTGCAACCATCTCATACATCTTAGCATTTTCATTGGGTACTCGAAGGCTCTCGAGTGTCATCTCGACTTGCCTCATGGTCGGCCGGTGGTCTCCTTCCATCCTCACGCATGCCGCTGCCAACATAGCTACCTCTTCAACCTCCTTGCCCCCTTCCACCACAATTTGAGGATCTAGTACACGGACTAGATTGCCTGTTGCGAGTAAGGTAGTGAAATATGCGACAAGGCTTTCCTCCTCCGGCGCCCGAAATGAGCATGGTTTTTTCCTGGTGAGCAGCTCCATGAGGAGAACACCAAAACTGTAAACGTCGCTCTTCTCGGTAAGCCGTCCCGAATAGTAGTACATAGGGTCTAAGTACCCGAATGTCCCTTGGATGGCGGTTGCATTCCCTGTTTGATCGACCGGAATGCACCTTGAAGCTCCAAAATCCGATACCTTTGCTACAAGATTGCCATCTATCAAAATGTTCTGAGACTTGATGTCCCTGTGGACTATAGGGATTGACACGGCTGAGTGAAGGTACGCAAGAGCTCGCGCGGTCTCCGTTGCAATTCTCAGACGATCAACCCATGGCAGCGATGATTCAGGCTCTTGGACATGAAGATGATGGTAAAGAGTCCCATTGGAAATGAACTCATACACTAGTAATGGCACCTCTGTCTCAAGGCAGCACCCGAAGAGCTTCACCACATTCAGATGGTTGATCTGCGAGAGGATGGCTACCTCGTTGATGAACTCGTCGATCTCCCTCTGAATCGCCACCTTAGACTTCTTGATTGCCACGACATGCAGGTCTGACATGATCCCTTTGTACACCGTGCCATGCCCTCCTCCGCCGATCTCGCGAGCTTTGTCGAAATTGTTCGTGGCCTTCTCCAACTCCACCAAGGGGATGATCATCCTCTCCGCGATGTCCGCCTTTTGTGACACCAATTGCTGCAAGAGATATCCCCTGTTTTGCTTGAAGAACTTCTGCTTCAACATTTTTGCCCTCCGATGCTTCATCTTCCGGGTGAGAAAAAGGGCACCAAGCACCATGAGTAGAAGGCCAGCGCCGCTGCCCATTCCTATGCCCACACTTAAACCTGTAAAAATATGAGAGAAAACGTGTCTCTCTTGTTAGGAAATGGTCTCTGATGTGAAACAGAGCAAGAACAGTCTCTCTCTTTACGCAAAAAAAAAATGAAAAAAAAAGAGTCTCTCTCTGATCTGATGTTGTGGTGTCGAGCTCGTGCTTACCTAAGGAAGATTTGACGCAGCCATCTTTGACATGGGGGTTGCCGCGCGCCCCACTCGGACACTGGCATATGTATTCGCCGGCCGTGTTGGTGCACTCGCCGCCGGAGCAGGTGCCGGGCAGCGCGCACTCGTCCACGTCTTGGCATCCGTCGGCGAGGTACGGGTTGCCCTGGTACCCGTCATGGCACCGGCACACGTAGCCGGTGCGGTAGTTGCCGGTGACGTTGTGGCATGAGCTGAGGCTGCTCCGGCACGCGCTCCTCGCCGCGTCCTCCGGGCAGCCCGACGTGCCCAGCGTGTCCTGCGGCTGCGGAAGCGGCCTGGACTCCACCGCCCACTCCAGCACCACGGGGATCGCCGTCCGGCTCGACGTGTCCGTGAGCGACGTGTTGAAGAGCGCGGCGGAGACGCCCTCGAACCAGCCCCTCTCGGCTATGCGAACGTACGCGGGCAGCTCGCCGTCCTTCTCGTGGTTGGGGTCCACCCACTTGAACTCGACGCCGTAGGACGGGCGGCCGATGGGGATGGGCGTCTCGCAGCAGCCGATGCCGGCGCACTTGGCGACCTCCTCGAGGGAGCTCGTGGCGGCGCTGGACCACCGGTCGTTAACGGCACAGAAGGCGGAGCAGCCGACGATGACGTTGCCGGTCTCCCCGAGCAGCGTGGCCTGCACGTTGCACCCGGTGACCAGGAACTGGTTGCGCGTCTCAGACACCACGAACGGGCCGGCGCGGGCGCCGGCGAGGCCGCCCCACGTGCCGTTGCCCTCGGGGATCCCGTAGTAGGTGATGTTCACGGCGCCCGCGGTGTCCATGACGCGCACCGTGGAGTTGGCCAGCAAGATGTCCACGACCTCGAGGGTGCCGCTGCGGCCGCCGATGAGCAGCCGCTCTCGGCCGCGCGTCCGGTCGCAGCTGAGGTTGAAGCCCGGCCAGGAGCACCCTTCGCCGATGCCGAACGGGTACGGCACGCTCACGCTGCCGCAGCTGGTCGGGCAGCTCGGCGGCGGCGGCCCCGCACCTCCTGTGACCTGGGCCGCCGCGGACGAGACGCAGAGCTGGAACAGCAGAAAAATGAACGCCGCCACCGGAATCATCGTGATGATGCGTGTAAAACACTCGTACCGCCGCCGGTGACATGCAGCTGCGTGAGAGGCATATATGCTGTCGGTCGGTCCATGCATGCATGCAGCGAGTCAGCGCCGGTATTGGTATTCACGCGTGGACTGACCTTTTCAATATCACTGTTCATTTTTCCTTCCAACAGAAGCAATAATAGCATAGACCTTTTCAAGGCCGTGATTATTACTATTATTTTTTATTATCTTACCCAAGATGAAGCAAAAATCTGAATTTTGAACCGACAATGTCTTTAAAAATACTGAAAATTAGTATAAGGCTATTCGTAGACTAGTTCAAGTGCATAGTATTATAAATGACTCTACTTATGTCTTGCATGACACATGCTAGTATCATAACACTTATTATGATACAGTATCATAATATAATACTTAACCTTTTTTATTTAATTTTATGTCATCTTATCAAAATTGCCTAGTTGGCATGCATGATACTAATTATCATACTCTCATTACGGATAGTTTGGGTGTTGTCCCAATTTACTTTCACGAGACCTGGGGTAGAATGTTTTTCTTTTGATTGTTTCTATTTACTACAATATCATTACATATATTCAAATTGGATTAAAAAATTACTAGTGTGTTTTCTTTTCTCAGAAAAAACTACACAACATATGTTTTTATGTTTTCAAGTATATCATGGTAAAAAAATTAATGACCAACTTATATTGAAAATTTGTGTCCAAACAACGATTTTAAGGGGACCAGGGAGAGGGAGATTAAAACTACAACTAACTCCATTGATCCTATATCCACAAAAAAAATCATTGGTTGTACATAAGATGTGCTATTAGGGTTAGACATCTCCAACGCGGACCCCTAAATGGACACGGTATCTGTTAGCGGATGTGTCTGCAGACAATTATACACGAGCCGCTCATCCGGCTGTGCTCGTGTACATTTCAAACGGGATTTCAACAAACCAAGTGATTTTCATTTAAACCAGACCACATACATTACATGTTCAACAAATTTCATAAAACAAAAAGAAGCTGAAAGTTAACCTAGTCTAAATGGGTCTATTTCTTGGGCCTCTTTTTCTTTTGCTTAGGTTCAACCAAGGTAGTGGATAAACAGAAGGGGGAAATATACGGCGGGGGACACATTTCTTGTGATTGTGACAAAATGAATTGCTTGGCTTGTTCAGTTAAGTTCAACTAAAAACTTACATAAATTTGCAAAATAAACTAAACTCTTCCATTGAAGGTCTCTTTCTATGTCTAGTCTAGTTGAACGGTTTTGATTAAATGTATTATTTGTTTATTTCTCAAAATTAAATCAAGATTCTTTTAAGGGTCACTAAATAAAAAAAATTGGGATACTTTCTTCGTGGAACAAGATATTGGATCCTCGAGTAATCTTCTTTTTTGTTTCTTCATACGAGTGACAAAAGTGACAAATTGTATCATGTGCAAATTTTTAGTGGCATATTTGGAATAAAAAAATCCAGTACCATTTGAATATACATGTAAATCGACAGTGGTACACATATAATTTGCTCTTCGTAAGCTTTTGATTAATTCTGTAAAAAAAGCTTTTGACTTATTAAAACTAACTGAAAATAGGGGATTCCATAAAATTACACTACTAGGGAAAAGCCTATACACATAATCTTATCAGCAGCGCGTGATGGGGTTATGTACCTAGGGTAGGGTCATGGACCTGTTCCAAGTAACTTACCCTAGGACATCCCTAGAAGAGGTCGCCTTCCAGTCGACCAACGAGGATTCACTCGACTGGCCTGAAGGACTCGACCACGAAGACTCACTCGACCACCAGGAGGTCAAGAGGCACTCTGCACCGCAACGGCCTGTAATTAAGTAGACTTTATGATAGTAAAGGCACTTTATGTGGGGCGTTACCAGTAACGCCCCAGACTTAACTCACCTTAAACCCTCTCCTACGTGGGCTGGCTGGGGTCCTGGCGCACTCTATATAAGCCACCCCCCTCCACAGGCAGAAGGGTTCGGCACCTTGTAATCCATACATTGATAATCCACTCGACCGCCTCCGGGCTCCGAGACGTAGGGCTGTTACTTCTTCCGAGAAGGGCCTGAACTCGTACATCCCTTGTGCTTACAACCTCTCCATAGCTAGGACCTTGCCTCTCCATACCTACCCCCGACTCTACTGTCAGGCTTAGAACCACGACAGTTGGCGCCCACCGTGGGGCTAGTGTTTTAGCGATTTTGTGGAGAAGTTGCGATTCTTCCGAGTACTTTCATCATGGTGTCTGCTGGAATTTTGGTCGAGGGTCAAGAGATCCGTCTCGGCGCTCTCGCCTTCATCGCCGACGACTCCGCATGGCTCCAGGAGGCTCCACTCGACGTAGATGCGCTCCCCGTCCGCGGTGCGACGCATTTTCGCGCATGTGTCCGCGGCGTTCTGCTGCGGCAACCATCGACCCAGTATCGGTCGGCTCCTCCATCTTCCACCCTCCCGGTCTCCCACCAGCGCAAGCGCTCAGGCCGGTCGAGGCTTCAACGATGGGTGAGTCACGCGGTGGCTCGCCAGTCGGCCACTACACAAGTTGCGGCAATCGAGCCCAACGAATCTCTCTACGGCTTGTTCGATCAGTCGACTGGCTCCGGAGAGACTGCATCCGAGTGCGGAAGCAGTGATCCAGCGGCGGAAATCTTGATGGTCGACGGGCCCCACAGTCCTCCTGGCTTCGCCCGTGGTGGTGGAGCAGGCCACGGCGGCGACCCTGCACGAGGCTACGAAGAGTACCAGCCCGAGCCACTCGACTCTCTGCAAAGAGAAGAGCTTCGCCGCAGGAACGAGGATCCCCTGCGTATTCCCATCGCAGGAGAAACCCCCGAGGCTCGTGCCTTAGAGGAGGCGCGTCTCGCCAATTTGGCCGAGCGCACTCGACTGGAGAACTTTCAGCGAGCACTCGACGAGCGCGCGCGGCAACGAGTTCCCGACACCAGTCGACGTCAACTCTTCCCGCCGACTCAGGTATATCGAACCCCAATTCAGAATTTAGCAGCTGCGACCCGTATAGCAGAGTCCATTCAGCCTTCGCAGTCAGAGGCTGGCAGAGGTTTGCTGCAGATCAGAGATCTGCTCCGAGCAGCAGGAGATCAGAATTCAGCCGTGTCTCAGTCGCGCAACAGAATTCACAGTCGATCCGTCACTGTGAATACGGTTCAGTCGGCTCACAGCCCCAGATCGCCTCCGCGGCGCGAAGGGCGTGAGAATCGGCGAGATCAATATGGCGACAGACTCGACCGAGATGATAGGCGTCGAGTGCCCTATTCCCCTCCGAGGGGTGGGTCTTACGCTCCTCGGCAGCCAGATGATAGGCGTCGGTACAGTACAGGGCGTAGGGTTCCAGTTGACCCCAGAGAGCCAGGCTTCGACGCGCGATCCATTATCGTGCAAGGGTTGGTCGACCGGAACAGAGCCCATCGAGGTGCACTCGACAGAGATGTACCCACGAGCAGTCGAGTACATGTTTCTGGTCCTGAATGTTTCAGCAGAGCTATCAGAGCCGCAGTTATCCCCCCCAATTTCAGGTTGGCAACAGGAGTCAGCAAGTTCACTGGTGAGTCTAAGCCTGAAACTTGGCTTGAAGACTACCGAGTGGCAGTTCAGATCGGTGGTGGGAACGACGAGGTGGCCATGAAGCATTTGCCCCTCATGTTGGAAGGTTCTGCCAGGGCATGGTTGACTCAATTGCCTCCTAGCAGCATTTACACTTGGGAAGATCTGTCCCGAGTGTTCGTCAGAACGTTCGAAGGGACTTGCAAGCGACCAGCGGGATTGACAGAGTTGCAAGTCTGCATGCAGAAAACCAATGAGACTCTCAGAGAGTATATTCAGAGGTGGATCACTTTGCACCACACTGTGGAAAATGTCTCTGACCATCAGGCAGTATGCGCCTTCAAAGATGGTGTCAAGAACAGAGAACTGAGTTTGAAATTTGGTCGAACCGGTGACATGACCTTGAGTCGGATGATGGAGATTGCTACCAAGTACGCCAACGGCGAAGAAGAAGACCGACTCCGAAGCGGCAAGCACAAGCCGAGTCAGTCTGAAAAAGGAAACACCAGTCGGAAACAGAAGCGGAAGGCTGAACCGGCAGCTCCTGGAGAGGCTCTGGCCGTGACTCAAGGAAAGTTTAAGGGGAAACCAAAAGGATCCTGGAACCCCAAGAAGGTAAAGGATAAAGAAGGGAACGACGTGATGGATATGCCGTGTCATATTCACACGAAGAAAGATGAAGAGGGGAATATCATTTACCCAAAGCACACCACTCGCCAATGTCGACTCCTGATCCAGCAGTTTCAGGGAAAACAGTCTAAGGACAAGGAGAAGGAGCCGGACAAGGCCGAAGACAAAGAGGACAGTGAGGGAGGATATCCGCATATCAACTCCACTCTGATGATCTTCGCAGATGTGGAAAGCAGAAGTCGACTGAAAGTGATTAACCGAGAGGTTAACATGGTTGCCCCAGCAAAGGCAAATTATCTGAAGTGGTCTCAAACACCCATCACATTCGACCAATCTGATCACCCGACTCATATTGCCACCCCTGTGAGGCAAGCTTTGGTGGTCGATCCAGTTGTCGAAGGCACTCGACTGACAAAGGTGCTGATGGACGGTGGGAGTGGGCTGAATCTGTTATATGCAGACACGTTGAAAGGTATGGGCATTCCGATGTCCCGGCTGAGCACTAGTAACATGAGCTTCCATGGAGTTATACCAGGGAAGAAGGCCGAGTCACTCGGCCAGATAGCTTTGGACGTAGTGTTTGGCGATTCAAAGCATTTTCGCAAAGAAAAGTTGACGTTTGAGGTCGTGGATTTTCAAAGTGCATATCATGCCATTTTGGGGAGACCAGCCTATGCACGGTTCATGGCTCGACCATGTTACGTGTACCTCAAATTGAAGATGCCCGGTCCCAAAGGTGTGATCACTGTCACCGGTGATAGGAAAAGGGCAGAGGAGTGCTTTCAGAAGGGCTCCAAAATTGCCGATTCCCAAGTGACAGCGGTCGAGTTTGAAGAATACAAGCAAAACGCAGATCCGAGTGACTTGCTGCGATCCAAGAAGCCCGCCACAGAATCTGCATTCCAGTCGTCCGGTGAGACGAAGCCTGTTCACATTCACCCGACCGACCCCGAAGCAGCTCCGACCCGCATCTCCACAACACTCGACCCAAAATAGGAAGAAGCGCTCATCCAGTTCCTCCGTGAGAACTGGGACATTTTTGCATGGAAGCCCGCTGACATGCCAGGTGTTCCCAGGGGACTGGCTGAGCATCGCCTAAGAGTCGACTCGTCTGCAAAGCCAGTCAAAGAACATCTTCGGCGGTCCGCCGTCCAGAAGAGAAAGGCCATCGGTGAAGAAGTGGCTCGACTGTTGGCGGCAGGATTTATCCGAGAGATATTCCACTCCGAGTGGCTCGCTAATGTCGTCATGGTTCCTAAGAAGGACAAGTCGCTCCGAATGTGCATTGATTTCAAGCACATCAACCAGGCCTGCCCGAAAGATCACTTTCCTCTCCCTCGCATAGATCAAATTGTTGACTCGACCGCGGGATGCGAGAGGTTGTCTTTTTTAGATGCTTACTCCGGGTACCACCAGATCCGTCTGTATGGGCCTGATGAAGTAAAAACAGCTTTCATCACTCCATTCGGGTGCTTCTGCTATATCACCATGCCATTCGGCCTCAAGAATGCCGGAGCCACATTTATGCGAATGATCCAGAAGTGTCTACTCACTCAAATCAGTCGGAATGTGGAAGCTTATATGGATGATATTGTTGTCAAGTCACGAAAAGGTTCCGACCTGCTCGCTGACCTCGCCGAAACATTTGCCAACCTCAGAAGGTATGATATCAAGCTCAATCCATCAAAGTGCACATTTGGAGTTCCTGGTGGCAAGTTACTCGGTTTTCTCGTTTCCGAACGGGGAATCGACGCCAACCCAGAAAAGATTGGCACTATTCTCCGAATGAAACGCCCTGTGCGAGTGCACGATGTCCAGAAGCTTACTGGATGCTTGGCCGCATTAAGTCGATTCATCTCACGACTCGGTGAAAAGGCATTGCCTCTTTACCGACTGATGAAGAAGGCTGACAAGTTCGAGTGGACTCCAGAAGCTGATGCAGCATTTGCCGAGCTAAAAGCTCTGCTCTCCACCCAGCCGGTGCTTGCTGCTCCAATCAGCAAAGAGCCTCTGTTGCTCTACATCGCAGCCACAGGACAAGTCGTCAGTACTGTGCTAACGGTCGAGCGGGAAGAAGAAGGAAAAGCTCTCAAAGTTCAGCGCCCAGTGTATTATTTGTCTGAAGTTTTGACTCCATCCAAGCAGAGATATCCTCATTATCAGAAGCTTGTGTATGGAATATACATGACCACAAAGAAGGTTGCTCATTATTTCTCTGACCATTCCATCACAGTCGTCAGCGACGCTCCACTATCAGAGATTTTGCACAACAGAGACGCAACTGGTCGAGTGGCCAAATGGGCGATTGAACTTCTTCCCCTTGATATCAAGTTTGAGGCAAAGAAAGCCATTAAGTCCCAGGCGATAGCAGATTTCCTCGCCGAGTGGATTGAACAACAGCAGTCGACTGAAGTTCACTCGGAGCATTGGACCATGTTTTTCGATGGCTCTAAGATGTTGAATGGTTCCGGTGCTGGGGTCGTCCTGGTTTCCCCCAGAGGAGATAAGCTTAGATATGTGCTCCAGATTCACTTTGACTCCTCCAACAATGAGGCAGAATATGAGGCCCTCCTATATGGGTTGCGCATGGCCATTTCACTCGGCGTCCGTCGCCTAATGGTCTATGGTGACTCGGATCTAGTGGTCAATCAGGTGATGAAAGAGTGGGACGTGAGAAGCCCAGCCATGACTGGATACTGCAGTGCAGTGAGGAAGCTGGAGAAGAAGTTCGAGGGGTTGGAGCTCCATCATATACCCCGACTGAAAAATCAAGCAGCTGATGATCTAGCAAAGATAGGTTCCAAGAGAGAAGCCATTCCGAGTGGTGTGTTCTTGGAGCATATACACACTCCGTCAGTCAAAGAAGATCCTTTCACCGAAGAAACTCCGCAGCCCAAGAGTGCCACAGATCCGACTGAAGTTGAAGTCCCAGCGGTGGTCGACTTGATCATGGAGGTTTTGGTAGTCATTCCCGACTGGACGATTCCGTATGTCGCATATATCTTGAGGAAAGAGCTTCCGGAGGATGAGGAAGAGGCTCGACGGATCGTCCGTCGATCTAAGGCCTTCACCGTCATCAAAGGACAATTATACAGAGAGAGCACGACTGGAGTCGGTCAGAAGTGCATAACACCAGAAGAAGGTCGACTCATCCTCAATGATATTCACTCAGGGACCTGTGGTCATCATGCGTCCTCCCGGACCATCGTGGCCAAAGCATACCGAGCCGGATTTTACTGGCCCAAGGCGAATGAGATGGCAAAGGAGATAGTGGATAAGTGCGAGGGATGTCAGTTCTACTCGAATATGTCGCACAAACCTGCGTCAGCTTTGAAGACCATCCCACTCGTCTGGCCTTTTGCAGTTTGGGGGCTGGACATGGTCGGCCCTTTGAGAACAGGACGAAGTGGCTTCACGCATGTACTGGTGGCAGTCGACAAGTTCACCAAGTGGATCGAGGCTAAACCAATCAAGAGCCTTGACACCGGTACTGCTGTTAGCTTCATCAGGGAACTAATATTCAGATATGGAGTCCCGCACAGCATCATTACGGATAATGGGTCGAACTTTGACTCAGAGGAATTCAGAACCTTCTGCAACTCCCAGGGCACACGGGTCGACTACGCATCAGTCGCCCATCCGCAGTCGAATGGGCAAGCAGAGCGAGCTAATGGACTGATTCTCAAGGGACTGAAGCCTCGACTGATGCGTGATCTCAAACACGCGGCTGGAGCTTGGGTCGACGAACTTCCATCTGTACTCTGGGGACTGCGGACCACGCCTAATCGGTCGACCGGAAGAACTCCATTCTTCTTGGTCTATGGAGCTGAGGCAGTCTTGCCGAGTGATCTTCTCCACAATGCTCCTCGAGTTGAAATCTACAGCGAAGCAGAAGCTGAACAAGCGCGGCAGGACGCAGTCGACCTTTTAGAGGAAGAAAGGGAGATGGCTCTGATCCGGTCGACCATCTACCAACAAGATCTGCGGCGTTTCCACGCCCGAAATGTGAGAGGTCGAGCCTTCCAGGAAGGGGATTTGGTTCTCCGAGTAGATCAGCACAAACCACACAAGCTTGCTCCTTCTTGGGAAGGCCCCTTCATCGTCACCAAGGTTCTCCACAACGGGGTGTATCGTCTTTACAACGTCGAGCATAATATCGACGAGCCCCGAGCTTGGAACGCGGAGCTACTCCGCCCGTTTTACACTTAAGCTTTATCACTCGGATGAGTTGCAATAAAGTACTTCTGTAGTTCATGGACCCCAAAATAATAAGTGTCATAGTTCCTCCATAATATCTGTCACTTTTTATTTTTTGTCCAATGAAATTCCCCTCAGTGGGTGACTTAGCTGCGAATCCGTTTCGCCTAAGTTTGTAAAAATCCTACCGAGTGAAGAGCAACCCTCTCACTCGGGGGCTTAGCTGCGAATCCGTTTCGCCTAAGGTATCAAATTCCTACCGAGTGGTGAACCAGACTCCCACTCGGAGGCTTAGCTGTGAATCCGTTTCGCCTAAGTTATCAAAATCCTACCGAGTGAAGAGCAACCCTCTCACTCGGGGGCTTAGCTGCAGTCCAAGCACTCGCCTAAGTTGTAAAAATCCTACCGAGTGGTAAGCCAGCCTTTCACTCGGAGGCTTAGCTGCAGCCTCATGCTCGCCTAAGTTATAAAAATCCTACCGAGTGGTAAGCCAGCCTTCCACTCGGAGGCTTAGCTGCAGTCCAAGCACTCGCCTAAGTTGTAAAAATCCTATCGAGTGGTAAGCCAGCCTTCCACTCGGAGGCTTAGCTGCAGCCTCGTGCTCGCCTAAGTTGTAAAAATCCTACCGAGTGGTAAGCCAGCCTTC